>NC_134837.1:4021263-4196052 GCF_004210375.1 Tachypleus tridentatus | reverse complement strand
GAATACAATTAAAATTAGGACAAGAATATCCTTGAAAATGACGAATAAGAACATCACAATTAATTGATGAGTTCACCTTGTGAGATTACCATTATGTTTGGAATACAATTAAAATTAGGACAAGCATCACAATTAATTGATGAGTTCACCTTGTGAGATTACCATTATGTTTGGAATACAATTAAAATTAGGACAAGAATATCCTTGAAAATGACGAATAAGAACATCACAATTAATTGATGAGTTCACCTTGTGAGATTACCATTATGTTTGGAATACAATTAAAATTAGGACAAGAATATCCTTGAAAATGACGAATAAGAACATCACAATTAATTGATGAGTTCACCTTGTGAGATTACCATTATGTTTGGAATACAATTAAAATTAGGACAAGAATATCCTTGAAAATGACGAATAAGAACATCACAATTAATTGATGAGTTCACCTTGTGAGATTACCATTATGTTTGGAATACAATTAAAATTAGGACAAGAATATCCTTGAAAATGACGAATAAGAACATCACAATTAATTGATGAGTTCACCTTGTGAGATTACCATTATGTTTGGAATACAATTAAAATTAGGACAAGAATATCCTTGAAAATGACGAATAAGAACATCACAATTAATTGATGAGTTCACCTTGTGAGATTACCATTATGTTTGGAATACAATTAAAATTAGGACAAGAATATCCTTGAAAATGACGAATAAGAACATCACAATTAATTGATGAGTTCACCTTGTGAGATTACCATTATGTTTGGAATACAATTAAAATTAGGACAAGAATATCCTTGAAAATGACGAATAAGAACATCACAATTAATTGATGAGTTCACCTTGTGAGATTACCATTATGTTTGGAATACAATTAAAATTAGGACAAGAATATCCTTGAAAATGACGAATAAGAACATCACAATTAATTGATGAGTTCACCTTGTGAGATTACCATTATGTTTGGAATACAATTAAAATTAGGACAAGAATATCCTTGAAAATGACGAATAAGAACATCACAATTAATTGATGAGTTCACCTTGTGAGATTACCATTATGTTTGGAATACAATTAAAATTAGGACAAGAATATCCTTGAAAATGACGAATAAGAACATCACAATTAATTGATGAGTTCACCTTGTGAGATTACCATTATGTTTGGAATACAATTAAAATTAGGACAAGAATATCCTTGAAAATGACGAATAAGAACATCACAATTAATTGATGAGTTCACCTTGTGAGATTACCATTATGTTTGGAATACAATTAAAATTAGGACAAGAATATCCTTGAAAATGACGAATAAGAACATCACAATTAATTGATGAGTTCACCTTGTGAGATTACCATTATGTTTGGAATACAATTAAAATTAGGACAAGAATATCCTTGAAAATGACGAATAAGAACATCACAATTAATTGATGAGTTCACCTTGTGAGATTACCATTATGTTTGGAATACAATTAAAATTAGGACAAGAATATCCTTGAAAATGACGAATAAGAACATCACAATTAATTGATGAGTTCACCTTGTGAGATTACCATTATGTTTGGAATACAATTAAAATTAGGACAAGAATATCCTTGAAAATGACGAATAAGAACATCACAATTAATTGATGAGTTCACCTTGTGAGATTACCATTATGTTTGGAATACAATTAAAATTAGGACAAGAATATCCTTGAAAATGACGAATAAGAACATCACAATTAATTGATGAGTTCACCTTGTGAGATTACCATTATGTTTGGAATACAATTAAAATTAGGACAAGAATATCCTTGAAAATGACGAATAAGAACATCACAATTAATTGATGAGTTCACCTTGTGAGATTACCATTATGTTTGGAATACAATTAAAATTAGGACAAGAATATCCTTGAAAATGACGAATAAGAACATCACAATTAATTGATGAGTTCACCTTGTGAGATTACCATTATGTTTGGAATACAATTAAAATTAGGACAAGAATATCCTTGAAAATGACGAATAAGAACATCACAATTAATTGATGAGTTCACCTTGTGAGATTACCATTATGTTTGGAATACAATTAAAATTAGGACAAGAATATCCTTGAAAATGACGAATAAGAACATCACAATTAATTGATGAGTTCACCTTGTGAGATTACCATTATGTTTGGAATACAATTAAAATTAGGACAAGAATATCCTTGAAAATGACGAATAAGAACATCACAATTAATTGATGAGTTCACCTTGTGAGATTACCATTATGTTTGGAATACAATTAAAATTAGGACAAGAATATCCTTGAAAATGACGAATAAGAACATCACAATTAATTGAATTCACCTTGATGAGTTCACCATTATGTTTGTGAAAATGACGAATAAGAACATCACCATTGATGAGTTCACCTTGTGAGATTACCATTACAATTAAAATTAGGACAAGAATATCCTTGAAAATGACGAATAAGAACATCACAATTAATTGATGAGTTCACCTTGTGAGATTACCATTATGTTTGGAATACAATTAAAATTAGGACAAGAATATCCTTGAAAATGACGAATAAGAACATCACAATTAATTGATGAGTTCACCTTGTGAGATTACCATTATGTTTGGAATACAATTAAAATTAGGACAAGAATATCCTTGAAAATGACGAATAAGAACATCACAATTAATTGATGAGTTCACCTTGTGAGATTACCATTATGTTTGGAATACAATTAAAATTAGGACAAGAATATCCTTGAAAATGACGAATAAGAACATCACAATTAATTGATGAGTTCACCTTGTGAGATTACCATTATGTTTGGAATACAATTAAAATTAGGACAAGAATATCCTTGAAAATGACGAATAAGAACATCACAATTAATTGATGAGTTCACCTTGTGAGATTACCATTATGTTTGGAATACAATTAAAATTAGGACAAGAATATCCTTGAAAATGACGAATAAGAACATCACAATTAATTGATGAGTTCACCTTGTGAGATTACCATTATGTTTGGAATACAATTAAAATTAGGACAAGAATATCCTTGAAAATGACGAATAAGAACATCACAATTAATTGATGAGTTCACCTTGTGAGATTACCATTATGTTTGGAATACAATTAAAATTAGGACAAGAATATCCTTGAAAATGACGAATAAGAACATCACAATTAATTGATGAGTTCACCTTGTGAGATTACCATTATGTTTGGAATACAATTAAAATTAGGACAAGAATATCCTTGAAAATGACGAATAAGAACATCACAATTAATTGATGAGTTCACCTTGTGAGATTACCATTATGTTTGGAATACAATTAAAATTAGGACAAGAATATCCTTGAAAATGACGAATAAGAACATCACAATTAATTGATGAGTTCACCTTGTGAGATTACCATTATGTTTGGAATACAATTAAAATTAGGACAAGAATATCCTTGAAAATGACGAATAAGAACATCACAATTAATTGATGAGTTCACCTTGTGAGATTACCATTATGTTTGGAATACAATTAAAATTAGGACAAGAATATCCTTGAAAATGACGAATAAGAACATCACAATTAATTGATGAGTTCACCTTGTGAGATTACCATTATGTTTGGAATACAATTAAAATTAGGACAAGAATATCCTTGAAAATGACGAATAAGAACATCACAATTAATTGATGAGTTCACCTTGTGAGATTACCATTATGTTTGGAATACAATTAAAATTAGGACAAGAATATCCTTGAAAATGACGAATAAGAACATCACAATTAATTGATGAGTTCACCTTGTGAGATTACCATTATGTTTGGAATACAATTAAAATTAGGACAAGAATATCCTTGAAAATGACGAATAAGAACATCACAATTAATTGATGAGTTCACCTTGTGAGATTACCATTATGTTTGGAATACAATTAAAATTAGGACAAGAATATCCTTGAAAATGACGAATAAGAACATCACAATTAATTGATGAGTTCACCTTGTGAGATTACCATTATGTTTGGAATACAATTAAAATTAGGACAAGAATATCCTTGAAAATGACGAATAAGAACATCACAATTAATTGATGAGTTCACCTTGTGAGATTACCATTATGTTTGGAATACAATTAAAATTAGGACAAGAATATCCTTGAAAATGACGAATAAGAACATCACAATTAATTGATGAGTTCACCTTGTGAGATTACCATTATGTTTGGAATACAATTAAAATTAGGACAAGAATATCCTTGAAAATGACGAATAAGAACATCACAATTAATTGATGAGTTCACCTTGTGAGATTACCATTATGTTTGGAATACAATTAAAATTAGGACAAGAATATCCTTGAAAATGACGAATAAGAACATCACAATTAATTGATGAGTTCACCTTGTGAGATTACCATTATGTTTGGAATACAATTAAAATTAGGACAAGAATATCCTTGAAAATGACGAATAAGAACATCACAATTAATTGATGAGTTCACCTTGTGAGATTACCATTATGTTTGGAATACAATTAAAATTAGGACAAGAATATCCTTGAAAATGACGAATAAGAACATCACAATTAATTGATGAGTTCACCTTGTGAGATTACCATTATGTTTGGAATACAATTAAAATTAGGACAAGAATATCCTTGAAAATGACGAATAAGAACATCACAATTAATTGATGAGTTCACCTTGTGAGATTACCATTATGTTTGGAATACAATTAAAATTAGGACAAGAATATCCTTGAAAATGACGAATAAGAACATCACAATTAATTGATGAGTTCACCTTGTGAGATTACCATTATGTTTGGAATACAATTAAAATTAGGACAAGAATATCCTTGAAAATGACGAATAAGAACATCACAATTAATTGATGAGTTCACCTTGTGAGATTACCATTATGTTTGGAATACAATTAAAATTAGGACAAGAATATCCTTGAAAATGACGAATAAGAACATCACAATTAATTGATGAGTTCACCTTGTGAGATTACCATTATGTTTGGAATACAATTAAAATTAGGACAAGAATATCCTTGAAAATGACGAATAAGAACATCACAATTAATTGATGAGTTCACCTTGTGAGATTACCATTATGTTTGGAATACAATTAAAATTAGGACAAGAATATCCTTGAAAATGACGAATAAGAACATCACAATTAATTGATGAGTTCACCTTGTGAGATTACCATTATGTTTGGAATACAATTAAAATTAGGACAAGAATATCCTTGAAAATGACGAATAAGAACATCACAATTAATTGATGAGTTCACCTTGTGAGATTACCATTATGTTTGGAATACAATTAAAATTAGGACAAGAATATCCTTGAAAATGACGAATAAGAACATCACAATTAATTGATGAGTTCACCTTGTGAGATTACCATTATGTTTGGAATACAATTAAAATTAGGACAAGAATATCCTTGAAAATGACGAATAAGAACATCACAATTAATTGATGAGTTCACCTTGTGAGATTACCATTATGTTTGGAATACAATTAAAATTAGGACAAGAATATCCTTGAAAATGACGAATAAGAACATCACAATTAATTGATGAGTTCACCTTGTGAGATTACCATTATGTTTGGAATACAATTAAAATTAGGACAAGAATATCCTTGAAAATGACGAATAAGAACATCACAATTAATTGATGAGTTCACCTTGTGAGATTACCATTATGTTTGGAATACAATTAAAATTAGGACAAGAATATCCTTGAAAATGACGAATAAGAACATCACAATTAATTGATGAGTTCACCTTGTGAGATTACCATTATGTTTGGAATACAATTAAAATTAGGACAAGAATATCCTTGAAAATGACGAATAAGAACATCACAATTAATTGATGAGTTCACCTTGTGAGATTACCATTATGTTTGGAATACAATTAAAATTAGGACAAGAATATCCTTGAAAATGACGAATAAGAACATCACAATTAATTGATGAGTTCACCTTGTGAGATTACCATTATGTTTGGAATACAATTAAAATTAGGACAAGAATATCCTTGAAAATGACGAATAAGAACATCACAATTAATTGATGAGTTCACCTTGTGAGATTACCATTATGTTTGGAATACAATTAAAATTAGGACAAGAATATCCTTGAAAATGACGAATAAGAACATCACAATTAATTGATGAGTTCACCTTGTGAGATTACCATTATGTTTGGAATACAATTAAAATTAGGACAAGAATATCCTTGAAAATGACGAATAAGAACATCACAATTAATTGATGAGTTCACCTTGTGAGATTACCATTATGTTTGGAATACAATTAAAATTAGGACAAGAATATCCTTGAAAATGACGAATAAGAACATCACAATTAATTGATGAGTTCACCTTGTGAGATTACCATTATGTTTGGAATACAATTAAAATTAGGACAAGAATATCCTTGAAAATGACGAATAAGAACATCACAATTAATTGATGAGTTCACCTTGTGAGATTACCATTATGTTTGGAATACAATTAAAATTAGGACAAGAATATCCTTGAAAATGACGAATAAGAACATCACAATTAATTGATGAGTTCACCTTGTGAGATTACCATTATGTTTGGAATACAATTAAAATTAGGACAAGAATATCCTTGAAAATGACGAATAAGAACATCACAATTAATTGATGAGTTCACCTTGTGAGATTACCATTATGTTTGGAATACAATTAAAATTAGGACAAGAATATCCTTGAAAATGACGAATAAGAACATCACAATTAATTGATGAGTTCACCTTGTGAGATTACCATTATGTTTGGAATACAATTAAAATTAGGACAAGAATATCCTTGAAAATGACGAATAAGAACATCACAATTAATTGATGAGTTCACCTTGTGAGATTACCATTATGTTTGGAATACAATTAAAATTAGGACAAGAATATCCTTGAAAATGACGAATAAGAACATCACAATTAATTGATGAGTTCACCTTGTGAGATTACCATTATGTTTGGAATACAATTAAAATTAGGACAAGAATATCCTTGAAAATGACGAATAAGAACATCACAATTAATTGATGAGTTCACCTTGTGAGATTACCATTATGTTTGGAATACAATTAAAATTAGGACAAGAATATCCTTGAAAATGACGAATAAGAACATCACAATTAATTGATGAGTTCACCTTGTGAGATTACCATTATGTTTGGAATACAATTAAAATTAGGACAAGAATATCCTTGAAAATGACGAATAAGAACATCACAATTAATTGATGAGTTCACCTTGTGAGATTACCATTATGTTTGGAATACAATTAAAATTAGGACAAGAATATCCTTGAAAATGACGAATAAGAACATCACAATTAATTGATGAGTTCACCTTGTGAGATTACCATTATGTTTGGAATACAATTAAAATTAGGACAAGAATATCCTTGAAAATGACGAATAAGAACATCACAATTAATTGATGAGTTCACCTTGTGAGATTACCATTATGTTTGGAATACAATTAAAATTAGGACAAGAATATCCTTGAAAATGACGAATAAGAACATCACAATTAATTGATGAGTTCACCTTGTGAGATTACCATTATGTTTGGAATACAATTAAAATTAGGACAAGAATATCCTTGAAAATGACGAATAAGAACATCACAATTAATTGATGAGTTCACCTTGTGAGATTACCATTATGTTTGGAATACAATTAAAATTAGGACAAGAATATCCTTGAAAATGACGAATAAGAACATCACAATTAATTGATGAGTTCACCTTGTGAGATTACCATTATGTTTGGAATACAATTAAAATTAGGACAAGAATATCCTTGAAAATGACGAATAAGAACATCACAATTAATTGATGAGTTCACCTTGTGAGATTACCATTATGTTTGGAATACAATTAAAATTAGGACAAGAATATCCTTGAAAATGACGAATAAGAACATCACAATTAATTGATGAGTTCACCTTGTGAGATTACCATTATGTTTGGAATACAATTAAAATTAGGACAAGAATATCCTTGAAAATGACGAATAAGAACATCACAATTAATTGATGAGTTCACCTTGTGAGATTACCATTATGTTTGGAATACAATTAAAATTAGGACAAGAATATCCTTGAAAATGACGAATAAGAACATCACAATTAATTGATGAGTTCACCTTGTGAGATTACCATTATGTTTGGAATACAATTAAAATTAGGACAAGAATATCCTTGAAAATGACGAATAAGAACATCACAATTAATTGATGAGTTCACCTTGTGAGATTACCATTATGTTTGGAATACAATTAAAATTAGGACAAGAATATCCTTGAAAATGACGAATAAGAACATCACAATTAATTGATGAGTTCACCTTGTGAGATTACCATTATGTTTGGAATACAATTAAAATTAGGACAAGAATATCCTTGAAAATGACGAATAAGAACATCACAATTAATTGATGAGTTCACCTTGTGAGATTACCATTATGTTTGGAATACAATTAAAATTAGGACAAGAATATCCTTGAAAATGACGAATAAGAACATCACAATTAATTGATGAGTTCACCTTGTGAGATTACCATTATGTTTGGAATACAATTAAAATTAGGACAAGAATATCCTTGAAAATGACGAATAAGAACATCACAATTAATTGATGAGTTCACCTTGTGAGATTACCATTATGTTTGGAATACAATTAAAATTAGGACAAGAATATCCTTGAAAATGACGAATAAGAACATCACAATTAATTGATGAGTTCACCTTGTGAGATTACCATTATGTTTGGAATACAATTAAAATTAGGACAAGAATATCCTTGAAAATGACGAATAAGAACATCACAATTAATTGATGAGTTCACCTTGTGAGATTACCATTATGTTTGGAATACAATTAAAATTAGGACAAGAATATCCTTGAAAATGACGAATAAGAACATCACAATTAATTGATGAGTTCACCTTGTGAGATTACCATTATGTTTGGAATACAATTAAAATTAGGACAAGAATATCCTTGAAAATGACGAATAAGAACATCACAATTAATTGATGAGTTCACCTTGTGAGATTACCATTATGTTTGGAATACAATTAAAATTAGGACAAGAATATCCTTGAAAATGACGAATAAGAACATCACAATTAATTGATGAGTTCACCTTGTGAGATTACCATTATGTTTGGAATACAATTAAAATTAGGACAAGAATATCCTTGAAAATGACGAATAAGAACATCACAATTAATTGATGAGTTCACCTTGTGAGATTACCATTATGTTTGGAATACAATTAAAATTAGGACAAGAATATCCTTGAAAATGACGAATAAGAACATCACAATTAATTGATGAGTTCACCTTGTGAGATTACCATTATGTTTGGAATACAATTAAAATTAGGACAAGAATATCCTTGAAAATGACGAATAAGAACATCACAATTAATTGATGAGTTCACCTTGTGAGATTACCATTATGTTTGGAATACAATTAAAATTAGGACAAGAATATCCTTGAAAATGACGAATAAGAACATCACAATTAATTGATGAGTTCACCTTGTGAGATTACCATTATGTTTGGAATACAATTAAAATTAGGACAAGAATATCCTTGAAAATGACGAATAAGAACATCACAATTAATTGATGAGTTCACCTTGTGAGATTACCATTATGTTTGGAATACAATTAAAATTAGGACAAGAATATCCTTGAAAATGACGAATAAGAACATCACAATTAATTGATGAGTTCACCTTGTGAGATTACCATTATGTTTGGAATACAATTAAAATTAGGACAAGAATATCCTTGAAAATGACGAATAAGAACATCACAATTAATTGATGAGTTCACCTTGTGAGATTACCATTATGTTTGGAATACAATTAAAATTAGGACAAGAATATCCTTGAAAATGACGAATAAGAACATCACAATTAATTGATGAGTTCACCTTGTGAGATTACCATTATGTTTGGAATACAATTAAAATTAGGACAAGAATATCCTTGAAAATGACGAATAAGAACATCACAATTAATTGATGAGTTCACCTTGTGAGATTACCATTATGTTTGGAATACAATTAAAATTAGGACAAGAATATCCTTGAAAATGACGAATAAGAACATCACAATTAATTGATGAGTTCACCTTGTGAGATTACCATTATGTTTGGAATACAATTAAAATTAGGACAAGAATATCCTTGAAAATGACGAATAAGAACATCACAATTAATTGATGAGTTCACCTTGTGAGATTACCATTATGTTTGGAATACAATTAAAATTAGGACAAGAATATCCTTGAAAATGACGAATAAGAACATCACAATTAATTGATGAGTTCACCTTGTGAGATTACCATTATGTTTGGAATACAATTAAAATTAGGACAAGAATATCCTTGAAAATGACGAATAAGAACATCACAATTAATTGATGAGTTCACCTTGTGAGATTACCATTATGTTTGGAATACAATTAAAATTAGGACAAGAATATCCTTGAAAATGACGAATAAGAACATCACAATTAATTGATGAGTTCACCTTGTGAGATTACCATTATGTTTGGAATACAATTAAAATTAGGACAAGAATATCCTTGAAAATGACGAATAAGAACATCACAATTAATTGATGAGTTCACCTTGTGAGATTACCATTATGTTTGGAATACAATTAAAATTAGGACAAGAATATCCTTGAAAATGACGAATAAGAACATCACAATTAATTGATGAGTTCACCTTGTGAGATTACCATTATGTTTGGAATACAATTAAAATTAGGACAAGAATATCCTTGAAAATGACGAATAAGAACATCACAATTAATTGATGAGTTCACCTTGTGAGATTACCATTATGTTTGGAATACAATTAAAATTAGGACAAGAATATCCTTGAAAATGACGAATAAGAACATCACAATTAATTGATGAGTTCACCTTGTGAGATTACCATTATGTTTGGAATACAATTAAAATTAGGACAAGAATATCCTTGAAAATGACGAATAAGAACATCACAATTAATTGATGAGTTCACCTTGTGAGATTACCATTATGTTTGGAATACAATTAAAATTAGGACAAGAATATCCTTGAAAATGACGAATAAGAACATCACAATTAATTGATGAGTTCACCTTGTGAGATTACCATTATGTTTGGAATACAATTAAAATTAGGACAAGAATATCCTTGAAAATGACGAATAAGAACATCACAATTAATTGATGAGTTCACCTTGTGAGATTACCATTATGTTTGGAATACAATTAAAATTAGGACAAGAATATCCTTGAAAATGACGAATAAGAACATCACAATTAATTGATGAGTTCACCTTGTGAGATTACCATTATGTTTGGAATACAATTAAAATTAGGACAAGAATATCCTTGAAAATGACGAATAAGAACATCACAATTAATTGATGAGTTCACCTTGTGAGATTACCATTATGTTTGGAATACAATTAAAATTAGGACAAGAATATCCTTGAAAATGACGAATAAGAACATCACAATTAATTGATGAGTTCACCTTGTGAGATTACCATTATGTTTGGAATACAATTAAAATTAGGACAAGAATATCCTTGAAAATGACGAATAAGAACATCACAATTAATTGATGAGTTCACCTTGTGAGATTACCATTATGTTTGGAATACAATTAAAATTAGGACAAGAATATCCTTGAAAATGACGAATAAGAACATCACAATTAATTGATGAGTTCACCTTGTGAGATTACCATTATGTTTGGAATACAATTAAAATTAGGACAAGAATATCCTTGAAAATGACGAATAAGAACATCACAATTAATTGATGAGTTCACCTTGTGAGATTACCATTATGTTTGGAATACAATTAAAATTAGGACAAGAATATCCTTGAAAATGACGAATAAGAACATCACAATTAATTGATGAGTTCACCTTGTGAGATTACCATTATGTTTGGAATACAATTAAAATTAGGACAAGAATATCCTTGAAAATGACGAATAAGAACATCACAATTAATTGATGAGTTCACCTTGTGAGATTACCATTATGTTTGGAATACAATTAAAATTAGGACAAGAATATCCTTGAAAATGACGAATAAGAACATCACAATTAATTGATGAGTTCACCTTGTGAGATTACCATTATGTTTGGAATACAATTAAAATTAGGACAAGAATATCCTTGAAAATGACGAATAAGAACATCACAATTAATTGATGAGTTCACCTTGTGAGATTACCATTATGTTTGGAATACAATTAAAATTAGGACAAGAATATCCTTGAAAATGACGAATAAGAACATCACAATTAATTGATGAGTTCACCTTGTGAGATTACCATTATGTTTGGAATACAATTAAAATTAGGACAAGAATATCCTTGAAAATGACGAATAAGAACATCACAATTAATTGATGAGTTCACCTTGTGAGATTACCATTATGTTTGGAATACAATTAAAATTAGGACAAGAATATCCTTGAAAATGACGAATAAGAACATCACAATTAATTGATGAGTTCACCTTGTGAGATTACCATTATGTTTGGAATACAATTAAAATTAGGACAAGAATATCCTTGAAAATGACGAATAAGAACATCACAATTAATTGATGAGTTCACCTTGTGAGATTACCATTATGTTTGGAATACAATTAAAATTAGGACAAGAATATCCTTGAAAATGACGAATAAGAACATCACAATTAATTGATGAGTTCACCTTGTGAGATTACCATTATGTTTGGAATACAATTAAAATTAGGACAAGAATATCCTTGAAAATGACGAATAAGAACATCACAATTAATTGATGAGTTCACCTTGTGAGATTACCATTATGTTTGGAATACAATTAAAATTAGGACAAGAATATCCTTGAAAATGACGAATAAGAACATCACAATTAATTGATGAGTTCACCTTGTGAGATTACCATTATGTTTGGAATACAATTAAAATTAGGACAAGAATATCCTTGAAAATGACGAATAAGAACATCACAATTAATTGATGAGTTCACCTTGTGAGATTACCATTATGTTTGGAATACAATTAAAATTAGGACAAGAATATCCTTGAAAATGACGAATAAGAACATCACAATTAATTGATGAGTTCACCTTGTGAGATTACCATTATGTTTGGAATACAATTAAAATTAGGACAAGAATATCCTTGAAAATGACGAATAAGAACATCACAATTAATTGATGAGTTCACCTTGTGAGATTACCATTATGTTTGGAATACAATTAAAATTAGGACAAGAATATCCTTGAAAATGACGAATAAGAACATCACAATTAATTGATGAGTTCACCTTGTGAGATTACCATTATGTTTGGAATACAATTAAAATTAGGACAAGAATATCCTTGAAAATGACGAATAAGAACATCACAATTAATTGATGAGTTCACCTTGTGAGATTACCATTATGTTTGGAATACAATTAAAATTAGGACAAGAATATCCTTGAAAATGACGAATAAGAACATCACAATTAATTGATGAGTTCACCTTGTGAGATTACCATTATGTTTGGAATACAATTAAAATTAGGACAAGAATATCCTTGAAAATGACGAATAAGAACATCACAATTAATTGATGAGTTCACCTTGTGAGATTACCATTATGTTTGGAATACAATTAAAATTAGGACAAGAATATCCTTGAAAATGACGAATAAGAACATCACAATTAATTGATGAGTTCACCTTGTGAGATTACCATTATGTTTGGAATACAATTAAAATTAGGACAAGAATATCCTTGAAAATGACGAATAAGAACATCACAATTAATTGATGAGTTCACCTTGTGAGATTACCATTATGTTTGGAATACAATTAAAATTAGGACAAGAATATCCTTGAAAATGACGAATAAGAACATCACAATTAATTGATGAGTTCACCTTGTGAGATTACCATTATGTTTGGAATACAATTAAAATTAGGACAAGAATATCCTTGAAAATGACGAATAAGAACATCACAATTAATTGATGAGTTCACCTTGTGAGATTACCATTATGTTTGGAATACAATTAAAATTAGGACAAGAATATCCTTGAAAATGACGAATAAGAACATCACAATTAATTGATGAGTTCACCTTGTGAGATTACCATTATGTTTGGAATACAATTAAAATTAGGACAAGAATATCCTTGAAAATGACGAATAAGAACATCACAATTAATTGATGAGTTCACCTTGTGAGATTACCATTATGTTTGGAATACAATTAAAATTAGGACAAGAATATCCTTGAAAATGACGAATAAGAACATCACAATTAATTGATGAGTTCACCTTGTGAGATTACCATTATGTTTGGAATACAATTAAAATTAGGACAAGAATATCCTTGAAAATGACGAATAAGAACATCACAATTAATTGATGAGTTCACCTTGTGAGATTACCATTATGTTTGGAATACAATTAAAATTAGGACAAGAATATCCTTGAAAATGACGAATAAGAACATCACAATTAATTGATGAGTTCACCTTGTGAGATTACCATTATGTTTGGAATACAATTAAAATTAGGACAAGAATATCCTTGAAAATGACGAATAAGAACATCACAATTAATTGATGAGTTCACCTTGTGAGATTACCATTATGTTTGGAATACAATTAAAATTAGGACAAGAATATCCTTGAAAATGACGAATAAGAACATCACAATTAATTGATGAGTTCACCTTGTGAGATTACCATTATGTTTGGAATACAATTAAAATTAGGACAAGAATATCCTTGAAAATGACGAATAAGAACATCACAATTAATTGATGAGTTCACCTTGTGAGATTACCATTATGTTTGGAATACAATTAAAATTAGGACAAGAATATCCTTGAAAATGACGAATAAGAACATCACAATTAATTGATGAGTTCACCTTGTGAGATTACCATTATGTTTGGAATACAATTAAAATTAGGACAAGAATATCCTTGAAAATGACGAATAAGAACATCACAATTAATTGATGAGTTCACCTTGTGAGATTACCATTATGTTTGGAATACAATTAAAATTAGGACAAGAATATCCTTGAAAATGACGAATAAGAACATCACAATTAATTGATGAGTTCACCTTGTGAGATTACCATTATGTTTGGAATACAATTAAAATTAGGACAAGAATATCCTTGAAAATGACGAATAAGAACATCACAATTAATTGATGAGTTCACCTTGTGAGATTACCATTATGTTTGGAATACAATTAAAATTAGGACAAGAATATCCTTGAAAATGACGAATAAGAACATCACAATTAATTGATGAGTTCACCTTGTGAGATTACCATTATGTTTGGAATACAATTAAAATTAGGACAAGAATATCCTTGAAAATGACGAATAAGAACATCACAATTAATTGATGAGTTCACCTTGTGAGATTACCATTATGTTTGGAATACAATTAAAATTAGGACAAGAATATCCTTGAAAATGACGAATAAGAACATCACAATTAATTGATGAGTTCACCTTGTGAGATTACCATTATGTTTGGAATACAATTAAAATTAGGACAAGAATATCCTTGAAAATGACGAATAAGAACATCACAATTAATTGATGAGTTCACCTTGTGAGATTACCATTATGTTTGGAATACAATTAAAATTAGGACAAGAATATCCTTGAAAATGACGAATAAGAACATCACAATTAATTGATGAGTTCACCTTGTGAGATTACCATTATGTTTGGAATACAATTAAAATTAGGACAAGAATATCCTTGAAAATGACGAATAAGAACATCACAATTAATTGATGAGTTCACCTTGTGAGATTACCATTATGTTTGGAATACAATTAAAATTAGGACAAGAATATCCTTGAAAATGACGAATAAGAACATCACAATTAATTGATGAGTTCACCTTGTGAGATTACCATTATGTTTGGAATACAATTAAAATTAGGACAAGAATATCCTTGAAAATGACGAATAAGAACATCACAATTAATTGATGAGTTCACCTTGTGAGATTACCATTATGTTTGGAATACAATTAAAATTAGGACAAGAATATCCTTGAAAATGACGAATAAGAACATCACAATTAATTGATGAGTTCACCTTGTGAGATTACCATTATGTTTGGAATACAATTAAAATTAGGACAAGAATATCCTTGAAAATGACGAATAAGAACATCACAATTAATTGATGAGTTCACCTTGTGAGATTACCATTATGTTTGGAATACAATTAAAATTAGGACAAGAATATCCTTGAAAATGACGAATAAGAACATCACAATTAATTGATGAGTTCACCTTGTGAGATTACCATTATGTTTGGAATACAATTAAAATTAGGACAAGAATATCCTTGAAAATGACGAATAAGAACATCACAATTAATTGATGAGTTCACCTTGTGAGATTACCATTATGTTTGGAATACAATTAAAATTAGGACAAGAATATCCTTGAAAATGACGAATAAGAACATCACAATTAATTGATGAGTTCACCTTGTGAGATTACCATTATGTTTGGAATACAATTAAAATTAGGACAAGAATATCCTTGAAAATGACGAATAAGAACATCACAATTAATTGATGAGTTCACCTTGTGAGATTACCATTATGTTTGGAATACAATTAAAATTAGGACAAGAATATCCTTGAAAATGACGAATAAGAACATCACAATTAATTGATGAGTTCACCTTGTGAGATTACCATTATGTTTGGAATACAATTAAAATTAGGACAAGAATATCCTTGAAAATGACGAATAAGAACATCACAATTAATTGATGAGTTCACCTTGTGAGATTACCATTATGTTTGGAATACAATTAAAATTAGGACAAGAATATCCTTGAAAATGACGAATAAGAACATCACAATTAATTGATGAGTTCACCTTGTGAGATTACCATTATGTTTGGAATACAATTAAAATTAGGACAAGAATATCCTTGAAAATGACGAATAAGAACATCACAATTAATTGATGAGTTCACCTTGTGAGATTACCATTATGTTTGGAATACAATTAAAATTAGGACAAGAATATCCTTGAAAATGACGAATAAGAACATCACAATTAATTGATGAGTTCACCTTGTGAGATTACCATTATGTTTGGAATACAATTAAAATTAGGACAAGAATATCCTTGAAAATGACGAATAAGAACATCACAATTAATTGATGAGTTCACCTTGTGAGATTACCATTATGTTTGGAATACAATTAAAATTAGGACAAGAATATCCTTGAAAATGACGAATAAGAACATCACAATTAATTGATGAGTTCACCTTGTGAGATTACCATTATGTTTGGAATACAATTAAAATTAGGACAAGAATATCCTTGAAAATGACGAATAAGAACATCACAATTAATTGATGAGTTCACCTTGTGAGATTACCATTATGTTTGGAATACAATTAAAATTAGGACAAGAATATCCTTGAAAATGACGAATAAGAACATCACAATTAATTGATGAGTTCACCTTGTGAGATTACCATTATGTTTGGAATACAATTAAAATTAGGACAAGAATATCCTTGAAAATGACGAATAAGAACATCACAATTAATTGATGAGTTCACCTTGTGAGATTACCATTATGTTTGGAATACAATTAAAATTAGGACAAGAATATCCTTGAAAATGACGAATAAGAACATCACAATTAATTGATGAGTTCACCTTGTGAGATTACCATTATGTTTGGAATACAATTAAAATTAGGACAAGAATATCCTTGAAAATGACGAATAAGAACATCACAATTAATTGATGAGTTCACCTTGTGAGATTACCATTATGTTTGGAATACAATTAAAATTAGGACAAGAATATCCTTGAAAATGACGAATAAGAACATCACAATTAATTGATGAGTTCACCTTGTGAGATTACCATTATGTTTGGAATACAATTAAAATTAGGACAAGAATATCCTTGAAAATGACGAATAAGAACATCACAATTAATTGATGAGTTCACCTTGTGAGATTACCATTATGTTTGGAATACAATTAAAATTAGGACAAGAATATCCTTGAAAATGACGAATAAGAACATCACAATTAATTGATGAGTTCACCTTGTGAGATTACCATTATGTTTGGAATACAATTAAAATTAGGACAAGAATATCCTTGAAAATGACGAATAAGAACATCACAATTAATTGATGAGTTCACCTTGTGAGATTACCATTATGTTTGGAATACAATTAAAATTAGGACAAGAATATCCTTGAAAATGACGAATAAGAACATCACAATTAATTGATGAGTTCACCTTGTGAGATTACCATTATGTTTGGAATACAATTAAAATTAGGACAAGAATATCCTTGAAAATGACGAATAAGAACATCACAATTAATTGATGAGTTCACCTTGTGAGATTACCATTATGTTTGGAATACAATTAAAATTAGGACAAGAATATCCTTGAAAATGACGAATAAGAACATCACAATTAATTGATGAGTTCACCTTGTGAGATTACCATTATGTTTGGAATACAATTAAAATTAGGACAAGAATATCCTTGAAAATGACGAATAAGAACATCACAATTAATTGATGAGTTCACCTTGTGAGATTACCATTATGTTTGGAATACAATTAAAATTAGGACAAGAATATCCTTGAAAATGACGAATAAGAACATCACAATTAATTGATGAGTTCACCTTGTGAGATTACCATTATGTTTGGAATACAATTAAAATTAGGACAAGAATATCCTTGAAAATGACGAATAAGAACATCACAATTAATTGATGAGTTCACCTTGTGAGATTACCATTATGTTTGGAATACAATTAAAATTAGGACAAGAATATCCTTGAAAATGACGAATAAGAACATCACAATTAATTGATGAGTTCACCTTGTGAGATTACCATTATGTTTGGAATACAATTAAAATTAGGACAAGAATATCCTTGAAAATGACGAATAAGAACATCACAATTAATTGATGAGTTCACCTTGTGAGATTACCATTATGTTTGGAATACAATTAAAATTAGGACAAGAATATCCTTGAAAATGACGAATAAGAACATCACAATTAATTGATGAGTTCACCTTGTGAGATTACCATTATGTTTGGAATACAATTAAAATTAGGACAAGAATATCCTTGAAAATGACGAATAAGAACATCACAATTAATTGATGAGTTCACCTTGTGAGATTACCATTATGTTTGGAATACAATTAAAATTAGGACAAGAATATCCTTGAAAATGACGAATAAGAACATCACAATTAATTGATGAGTTCACCTTGTGAGATTACCATTATGTTTGGAATACAATTAAAATTAGGACAAGAATATCCTTGAAAATGACGAATAAGAACATCACAATTAATTGATGAGTTCACCTTGTGAGATTACCATTATGTTTGGAATACAATTAAAATTAGGACAAGAATATCCTTGAAAATGACGAATAAGAACATCACAATTAATTGATGAGTTCACCTTGTGAGATTACCATTATGTTTGGAATACAATTAAAATTAGGACAAGAATATCCTTGAAAATGACGAATAAGAACATCACAATTAATTGATGAGTTCACCTTGTGAGATTACCATTATGTTTGGAATACAATTAAAATTAGGACAAGAATATCCTTGAAAATGACGAATAAGAACATCACAATTAATTGATGAGTTCACCTTGTGAGATTACCATTATGTTTGGAATACAATTAAAATTAGGACAAGAATATCCTTGAAAATGACGAATAAGAACATCACAATTAATTGATGAGTTCACCTTGTGAGATTACCATTATGTTTGGAATACAATTAAAATTAGGACAAGAATATCCTTGAAAATGACGAATAAGAACATCACAATTAATTGATGAGTTCACCTTGTGAGATTACCATTATGTTTGGAATACAATTAAAATTAGGACAAGAATATCCTTGAAAATGACGAATAAGAACATCACAATTAATTGATGAGTTCACCTTGTGAGATTACCATTATGTTTGGAATACAATTAAAATTAGGACAAGAATATCCTTGAAAATGACGAATAAGAACATCACAATTAATTGATGAGTTCACCTTGTGAGATTACCATTATGTTTGGAATACAATTAAAATTAGGACAAGAATATCCTTGAAAATGACGAATAAGAACATCACAATTAATTGATGAGTTCACCTTGTGAGATTACCATTATGTTTGGAATACAATTAAAATTAGGACAAGAATATCCTTGAAAATGACGAATAAGAACATCACAATTAATTGATGAGTTCACCTTGTGAGATTACCATTATGTTTGGAATACAATTAAAATTAGGACAAGAATATCCTTGAAAATGACGAATAAGAACATCACAATTAATTGATGAGTTCACCTTGTGAGATTACCATTATGTTTGGAATACAATTAAAATTAGGACAAGAATATCCTTGAAAATGACGAATAAGAACATCACAATTAATTGATGAGTTCACCTTGTGAGATTACCATTATGTTTGGAATACAATTAAAATTAGGACAAGAATATCCTTGAAAATGACGAATAAGAACATCACAATTAATTGATGAGTTCACCTTGTGAGATTACCATTATGTTTGGAATACAATTAAAATTAGGACAAGAATATCCTTGAAAATGACGAATAAGAACATCACAATTAATTGATGAGTTCACCTTGTGAGATTACCATTATGTTTGGAATACAATTAAAATTAGGACAAGAATATCCTTGAAAATGACGAATAAGAACATCACAATTAATTGATGAGTTCACCTTGTGAGATTACCATTATGTTTGGAATACAATTAAAATTAGGACAAGAATATCCTTGAAAATGACGAATAAGAACATCACAATTAATTGATGAGTTCACCTTGTGAGATTACCATTATGTTTGGAATACAATTAAAATTAGGACAAGAATATCCTTGAAAATGACGAATAAGAACATCACAATTAATTGATGAGTTCACCTTGTGAGATTACCATTATGTTTGGAATACAATTAAAATTAGGACAAGAATATCCTTGAAAATGACGAATAAGAACATCACAATTAATTGATGAGTTCACCTTGTGAGATTACCATTATGTTTGGAATACAATTAAAATTAGGACAAGAATATCCTTGAAAATGACGAATAAGAACATCACAATTAATTGATGAGTTCACCTTGTGAGATTACCATTATGTTTGGAATACAATTAAAATTAGGACAAGAATATCCTTGAAAATGACGAATAAGAACATCACAATTAATTGATGAGTTCACCTTGTGAGATTACCATTATGTTTGGAATACAATTAAAATTAGGACAAGAATATCCTTGAAAATGACGAATAAGAACATCACAATTAATTGATGAGTTCACCTTGTGAGATTACCATTATGTTTGGAATACAATTAAAATTAGGACAAGAATATCCTTGAAAATGACGAATAAGAACATCACAATTAATTGATGAGTTCACCTTGTGAGATTACCATTATGTTTGGAATACAATTAAAATTAGGACAAGAATATCCTTGAAAATGACGAATAAGAACATCACAATTAATTGATGAGTTCACCTTGTGAGATTACCATTATGTTTGGAATACAATTAAAATTAGGACAAGAATATCCTTGAAAATGACGAATAAGAACATCACAATTAATTGATGAGTTCACCTTGTGAGATTACCATTATGTTTGGAATACAATTAAAATTAGGACAAGAATATCCTTGAAAATGACGAATAAGAACATCACAATTAATTGATGAGTTCACCTTGTGAGATTACCATTATGTTTGGAATACAATTAAAATTAGGACAAGAATATCCTTGAAAATGACGAATAAGAACATCACAATTAATTGATGAGTTCACCTTGTGAGATTACCATTATGTTTGGAATACAATTAAAATTAGGACAAGAATATCCTTGAAAATGACGAATAAGAACATCACAATTAATTGATGAGTTCACCTTGTGAGATTACCATTATGTTTGGAATACAATTAAAATTAGGACAAGAATATCCTTGAAAATGACGAATAAGAACATCACAATTAATTGATGAGTTCACCTTGTGAGATTACCATTATGTTTGGAATACAATTAAAATTAGGACAAGAATATCCTTGAAAATGACGAATAAGAACATCACAATTAATTGATGAGTTCACCTTGTGAGATTACCATTATGTTTGGAATACAATTAAAATTAGGACAAGAATATCCTTGAAAATGACGAATAAGAACATCACAATTAATTGATGAGTTCACCTTGTGAGATTACCATTATGTTTGGAATACAATTAAAATTAGGACAAGAATATCCTTGAAAATGACGAATAAGAACATCACAATTAATTGATGAGTTCACCTTGTGAGATTACCATTATGTTTGGAATACAATTAAAATTAGGACAAGAATATCCTTGAAAATGACGAATAAGAACATCACAATTAATTGATGAGTTCACCTTGTGAGATTACCATTATGTTTGGAATACAATTAAAATTAGGACAAGAATATCCTTGAAAATGACGAATAAGAACATCACAATTAATTGATGAGTTCACCTTGTGAGATTACCATTATGTTTGGAATACAATTAAAATTAGGACAAGAATATCCTTGAAAATGACGAATAAGAACATCACAATTAATTGATGAGTTCACCTTGTGAGATTACCATTATGTTTGGAATACAATTAAAATTAGGACAAGAATATCCTTGAAAATGACGAATAAGAACATCACAATTAATTGATGAGTTCACCTTGTGAGATTACCATTATGTTTGGAATACAATTAAAATTAGGACAAGAATATCCTTGAAAATGACGAATAAGAACATCACAATTAATTGATGAGTTCACCTTGTGAGATTACCATTATGTTTGGAATACAATTAAAATTAGGACAAGAATATCCTTGAAAATGACGAATAAGAACATCACAATTAATTGATGAGTTCACCTTGTGAGATTACCATTATGTTTGGAATACAATTAAAATTAGGACAAGAATATCCTTGAAAATGACGAATAAGAACATCACAATTAATTGATGAGTTCACCTTGTGAGATTACCATTATGTTTGGAATACAATTAAAATTAGGACAAGAATATCCTTGAAAATGACGAATAAGAACATCACAATTAATTGATGAGTTCACCTTGTGAGATTACCATTATGTTTGGAATACAATTAAAATTAGGACAAGAATATCCTTGAAAATGACGAATAAGAACATCACAATTAATTGATGAGTTCACCTTGTGAGATTACCATTATGTTTGGAATACAATTAAAATTAGGACAAGAATATCCTTGAAAATGACGAATAAGAACATCACAATTAATTGATGAGTTCACCTTGTGAGATTACCATTATGTTTGGAATACAATTAAAATTAGGACAAGAATATCCTTGAAAATGACGAATAAGAACATCACAATTAATTGATGAGTTCACCTTGTGAGATTACCATTATGTTTGGAATACAATTAAAATTAGGACAAGAATATCCTTGAAAATGACGAATAAGAACATCACAATTAATTGATGAGTTCACCTTGTGAGATTACCATTATGTTTGGAATACAATTAAAATTAGGACAAGAATATCCTTGAAAATGACGAATAAGAACATCACAATTAATTGATGAGTTCACCTTGTGAGATTACCATTATGTTTGGAATACAATTAAAATTAGGACAAGAATATCCTTGAAAATGACGAATAAGAACATCACAATTAATTGATGAGTTCACCTTGTGAGATTACCATTATGTTTGGAATACAATTAAAATTAGGACAAGAATATCCTTGAAAATGACGAATAAGAACATCACAATTAATTGATGAGTTCACCTTGTGAGATTACCATTATGTTTGGAATACAATTAAAATTAGGACAAGAATATCCTTGAAAATGACGAATAAGAACATCACAATTAATTGATGAGTTCACCTTGTGAGATTACCATTATGTTTGGAATACAATTAAAATTAGGACAAGAATATCCTTGAAAATGACGAATAAGAACATCACAATTAATTGATGAGTTCACCTTGTGAGATTACCATTATGTTTGGAATACAATTAAAATTAGGACAAGAATATCCTTGAAAATGACGAATAAGAACATCACAATTAATTGATGAGTTCACCTTGTGAGATTACCATTATGTTTGGAATACAATTAAAATTAGGACAAGAATATCCTTGAAAATGACGAATAAGAACATCACAATTAATTGATGAGTTCACCTTGTGAGATTACCATTATGTTTGGAATACAATTAAAATTAGGACAAGAATATCCTTGAAAATGACGAATAAGAACATCACAATTAATTGATGAGTTCACCTTGTGAGATTACCATTATGTTTGGAATACAATTAAAATTAGGACAAGAATATCCTTGAAAATGACGAATAAGAACATCACAATTAATTGATGAGTTCACCTTGTGAGATTACCATTATGTTTGGAATACAATTAAAATTAGGACAAGAATATCCTTGAAAATGACGAATAAGAACATCACAATTAATTGATGAGTTCACCTTGTGAGATTACCATTATGTTTGGAATACAATTAAAATTAGGACAAGAATATCCTTGAAAATGACGAATAAGAACATCACAATTAATTGATGAGTTCACCTTGTGAGATTACCATTATGTTTGGAATACAATTAAAATTAGGACAAGAATATCCTTGAAAATGACGAATAAGAACATCACAATTAATTGATGAGTTCACCTTGTGAGATTACCATTATGTTTGGAATACAATTAAAATTAGGACAAGAATATCCTTGAAAATGACGAATAAGAACATCACAATTAATTGATGAGTTCACCTTGTGAGATTACCATTATGTTTGGAATACAATTAAAATTAGGACAAGAATATCCTTGAAAATGACGAATAAGAACATCACAATTAATTGATGAGTTCACCTTGTGAGATTACCATTATGTTTGGAATACAATTAAAATTAGGACAAGAATATCCTTGAAAATGACGAATAAGAACATCACAATTAATTGATGAGTTCACCTTGTGAGATTACCATTATGTTTGGAATACAATTAAAATTAGGACAAGAATATCCTTGAAAATGACGAATAAGAACATCACAATTAATTGATGAGTTCACCTTGTGAGATTACCATTATGTTTGGAATACAATTAAAATTAGGACAAGAATATCCTTGAAAATGACGAATAAGAACATCACAATTAATTGATGAGTTCACCTTGTGAGATTACCATTATGTTTGGAATACAATTAAAATTAGGACAAGAATATCCTTGAAAATGACGAATAAGAACATCACAATTAATTGATGAGTTCACCTTGTGAGATTACCATTATGTTTGGAATACAATTAAAATTAGGACAAGAATATCCTTGAAAATGACGAATAAGAACATCACAATTAATTGATGAGTTCACCTTGTGAGATTACCATTATGTTTGGAATACAATTAAAATTAGGACAAGAATATCCTTGAAAATGACGAATAAGAACATCACAATTAATTGATGAGTTCACCTTGTGAGATTACCATTATGTTTGGAATACAATTAAAATTAGGACAAGAATATCCTTGAAAATGACGAATAAGAACATCACAATTAATTGATGAGTTCACCTTGTGAGATTACCATTATGTTTGGAATACAATTAAAATTAGGACAAGAATATCCTTGAAAATGACGAATAAGAACATCACAATTAATTGATGAGTTCACCTTGTGAGATTACCATTATGTTTGGAATACAATTAAAATTAGGACAAGAATATCCTTGAAAATGACGAATAAGAACATCACAATTAATTGATGAGTTCACCTTGTGAGATTACCATTATGTTTGGAATACAATTAAAATTAGGACAAGAATATCCTTGAAAATGACGAATAAGAACATCACAATTAATTGATGAGTTCACCTTGTGAGATTACCATTATGTTTGGAATACAATTAAAATTAGGACAAGAATATCCTTGAAAATGACGAATAAGAACATCACAATTAATTGATGAGTTCACCTTGTGAGATTACCATTATGTTTGGAATACAATTAAAATTAGGACAAGAATATCCTTGAAAATGACGAATAAGAACATCACAATTAATTGATGAGTTCACCTTGTGAGATTACCATTATGTTTGGAATACAATTAAAATTAGGACAAGAATATCCTTGAAAATGACGAATAAGAACATCACAATTAATTGATGAGTTCACCTTGTGAGATTACCATTATGTTTGGAATACAATTAAAATTAGGACAAGAATATCCTTGAAAATGACGAATAAGAACATCACAATTAATTGATGAGTTCACCTTGTGAGATTACCATTATGTTTGGAATACAATTAAAATTAGGACAAGAATATCCTTGAAAATGACGAATAAGAACATCACAATTAATTGATGAGTTCACCTTGTGAGATTACCATTATGTTTGGAATACAATTAAAATTAGGACAAGAATATCCTTGAAAATGACGAATAAGAACATCACAATTAATTGATGAGTTCACCTTGTGAGATTACCATTATGTTTGGAATACAATTAAAATTAGGACAAGAATATCCTTGAAAATGACGAATAAGAACATCACAATTAATTGATGAGTTCACCTTGTGAGATTACCATTATGTTTGGAATACAATTAAAATTAGGACAAGAATATCCTTGAAAATGACGAATAAGAACATCACAATTAATTGATGAGTTCACCTTGTGAGATTACCATTATGTTTGGAATACAATTAAAATTAGGACAAGAATATCCTTGAAAATGACGAATAAGAACATCACAATTAATTGATGAGTTCACCTTGTGAGATTACCATTATGTTTGGAATACAATTAAAATTAGGACAAGAATATCCTTGAAAATGACGAATAAGAACATCACAATTAATTGATGAGTTCACCTTGTGAGATTACCATTATGTTTGGAATACAATTAAAATTAGGACAAGAATATCCTTGAAAATGACGAATAAGAACATCACAATTAATTGATGAGTTCACCTTGTGAGATTACCATTATGTTTGGAATACAATTAAAATTAGGACAAGAATATCCTTGAAAATGACGAATAAGAACATCACAATTAATTGATGAGTTCACCTTGTGAGATTACCATTATGTTTGGAATACAATTAAAATTAGGACAAGAATATCCTTGAAAATGACGAATAAGAACATCACAATTAATTGATGAGTTCACCTTGTGAGATTACCATTATGTTTGGAATACAATTAAAATTAGGACAAGAATATCCTTGAAAATGACGAATAAGAACATCACAATTAATTGATGAGTTCACCTTGTGAGATTACCATTATGTTTGGAATACAATTAAAATTAGGACAAGAATATCCTTGAAAATGACGAATAAGAACATCACAATTAATTGATGAGTTCACCTTGTGAGATTACCATTATGTTTGGAATACAATTAAAATTAGGACAAGAATATCCTTGAAAATGACGAATAAGAACATCACAATTAATTGATGAGTTCACCTTGTGAGATTACCATTATGTTTGGAATACAATTAAAATTAGGACAAGAATATCCTTGAAAATGACGAATAAGAACATCACAATTAATTGATGAGTTCACCTTGTGAGATTACCATTATGTTTGGAATACAATTAAAATTAGGACAAGAATATCCTTGAAAATGACGAATAAGAACATCACAATTAATTGATGAGTTCACCTTGTGAGATTACCATTATGTTTGGAATACAATTAAAATTAGGACAAGAATATCCTTGAAAATGACGAATAAGAACATCACAATTAATTGATGAGTTCACCTTGTGAGATTACCATTATGTTTGGAATACAATTAAAATTAGGACAAGAATATCCTTGAAAATGACGAATAAGAACATCACAATTAATTGATGAGTTCACCTTGTGAGATTACCATTATGTTTGGAATACAATTAAAATTAGGACAAGAATATCCTTGAAAATGACGAATAAGAACATCACAATTAATTGATGAGTTCACCTTGTGAGATTACCATTATGTTTGGAATACAATTAAAATTAGGACAAGAATATCCTTGAAAATGACGAATAAGAACATCACAATTAATTGATGAGTTCACCTTGTGAGATTACCATTATGTTTGGAATACAATTAAAATTAGGACAAGAATATCCTTGAAAATGACGAATAAGAACATCACAATTAATTGATGAGTTCACCTTGTGAGATTACCATTATGTTTGGAATACAATTAAAATTAGGACAAGAATATCCTTGAAAATGACGAATAAGAACATCACAATTAATTGATGAGTTCACCTTGTGAGATTACCATTATGTTTGGAATACAATTAAAATTAGGACAAGAATATCCTTGAAAATGACGAATAAGAACATCACAATTAATTGATGAGTTCACCTTGTGAGATTACCATTATGTTTGGAATACAATTAAAATTAGGACAAGAATATCCTTGAAAATGACGAATAAGAACATCACAATTAATTGATGAGTTCACCTTGTGAGATTACCATTATGTTTGGAATACAATTAAAATTAGGACAAGAATATCCTTGAAAATGACGAATAAGAACATCACAATTAATTGATGAGTTCACCTTGTGAGATTACCATTATGTTTGGAATACAATTAAAATTAGGACAAGAATATCCTTGAAAATGACGAATAAGAACATCACAATTAATTGATGAGTTCACCTTGTGAGATTACCATTATGTTTGGAATACAATTAAAATTAGGACAAGAATATCCTTGAAAATGACGAATAAGAACATCACAATTAATTGATGAGTTCACCTTGTGAGATTACCATTATGTTTGGAATACAATTAAAATTAGGACAAGAATATCCTTGAAAATGACGAATAAGAACATCACAATTAATTGATGAGTTCACCTTGTGAGATTACCATTATGTTTGGAATACAATTAAAATTAGGACAAGAATATCCTTGAAAATGACGAATAAGAACATCACAATTAATTGATGAGTTCACCTTGTGAGATTACCATTATGTTTGGAATACAATTAAAATTAGGACAAGAATATCCTTGAAAAT
The DNA here is from genome assembly GCF_004210375.1 of Tachypleus tridentatus. NCBI lineage: Eukaryota > Metazoa > Arthropoda > Merostomata > Xiphosura > Limulidae > Tachypleus > Tachypleus tridentatus. The sequence continues at coordinate 4,166,789 of NC_134837.1, read as the reverse complement.
GACGAATAAGAACATCACAATTAATTGATGAGTTCACCTTGTGAGATTACCATTATGTTTGGAATACAATTAAAATTAGGACAAGAATATCCTTGAAAATGACGAATAAGAACATCACAATTAATTGATGAGTTCACCTTGTGAGATTACCATTATGTTTGGAATACAATTAAAATTAGGACAAGAATATCCTTGAAAATGACGAATAAGAACATCACAATTAATTGATGAGTTCACCTTGTGAGATTACCATTATGTTTGGAATACAATTAAAATTAGGACAAGAATATCCTTGAAAATGACGAATAAGAACATCACAATTAATTGATGAGTTCACCTTGTGAGATTACCATTATGTTTGGAATACAATTAAAATTAGGACAAGAATATCCTTGAAAATGACGAATAAGAACATCACAATTAATTGATGAGTTCACCTTGTGAGATTACCATTATGTTTGGAATACAATTAAAATTAGGACAAGAATATCCTTGAAAATGACGAATAAGAACATCACAATTAATTGATGAGTTCACCTTGTGAGATTACCATTATGTTTGGAATACAATTAAAATTAGGACAAGAATATCCTTGAAAATGACGAATAAGAACATCACAATTAATTGATGAGTTCACCTTGTGAGATTACCATTATGTTTGGAATACAATTAAAATTAGGACAAGAATATCCTTGAAAATGACGAATAAGAACATCACAATTAATTGATGAGTTCACCTTGTGAGATTACCATTATGTTTGGAATACAATTAAAATTAGGACAAGAATATCCTTGAAAATGACGAATAAGAACATCACAATTAATTGATGAGTTCACCTTGTGAGATTACCATTATGTTTGGAATACAATTAAAATTAGGACAAGAATATCCTTGAAAATGACGAATAAGAACATCACAATTAATTGATGAGTTCACCTTGTGAGATTACCATTATGTTTGGAATACAATTAAAATTAGGACAAGAATATCCTTGAAAATGACGAATAAGAACATCACAATTAATTGATGAGTTCACCTTGTGAGATTACCATTATGTTTGGAATACAATTAAAATTAGGACAAGAATATCCTTGAAAATGACGAATAAGAACATCACAATTAATTGATGAGTTCACCTTGTGAGATTACCATTATGTTTGGAATACAATTAAAATTAGGACAAGAATATCCTTGAAAATGACGAATAAGAACATCACAATTAATTGATGAGTTCACCTTGTGAGATTACCATTATGTTTGGAATACAATTAAAATTAGGACAAGAATATCCTTGAAAATGACGAATAAGAACATCACAATTAATTGATGAGTTCACCTTGTGAGATTACCATTATGTTTGGAATACAATTAAAATTAGGACAAGAATATCCTTGAAAATGACGAATAAGAACATCACAATTAATTGATGAGTTCACCTTGTGAGATTACCATTATGTTTGGAATACAATTAAAATTAGGACAAGAATATCCTTGAAAATGACGAATAAGAACATCACAATTAATTGATGAGTTCACCTTGTGAGATTACCATTATGTTTGGAATACAATTAAAATTAGGACAAGAATATCCTTGAAAATGACGAATAAGAACATCACAATTAATTGATGAGTTCACCTTGTGAGATTACCATTATGTTTGGAATACAATTAAAATTAGGACAAGAATATCCTTGAAAATGACGAATAAGAACATCACAATTAATTGATGAGTTCACCTTGTGAGATTACCATTATGTTTGGAATACAATTAAAATTAGGACAAGAATATCCTTGAAAATGACGAATAAGAACATCACAATTAATTGATGAGTTCACCTTGTGAGATTACCATTATGTTTGGAATACAATTAAAATTAGGACAAGAATATCCTTGAAAATGACGAATAAGAACATCACAATTAATTGATGAGTTCACCTTGTGAGATTACCATTATGTTTGGAATACAATTAAAATTAGGACAAGAATATCCTTGAAAATGACGAATAAGAACATCACAATTAATTGATGAGTTCACCTTGTGAGATTACCATTATGTTTGGAATACAATTAAAATTAGGACAAGAATATCCTTGAAAATGACGAATAAGAACATCACAATTAATTGATGAGTTCACCTTGTGAGATTACCATTATGTTTGGAATACAATTAAAATTAGGACAAGAATATCCTTGAAAATGACGAATAAGAACATCACAATTAATTGATGAGTTCACCTTGTGAGATTACCATTATGTTTGGAATACAATTAAAATTAGGACAAGAATATCCTTGAAAATGACGAATAAGAACATCACAATTAATTGATGAGTTCACCTTGTGAGATTACCATTATGTTTGGAATACAATTAAAATTAGGACAAGAATATCCTTGAAAATGACGAATAAGAACATCACAATTAATTGATGAGTTCACCTTGTGAGATTACCATTATGTTTGGAATACAATTAAAATTAGGACAAGAATATCCTTGAAAATGACGAATAAGAACATCACAATTAATTGATGAGTTCACCTTGTGAGATTACCATTATGTTTGGAATACAATTAAAATTAGGACAAGAATATCCTTGAAAATGACGAATAAGAACATCACAATTAATTGATGAGTTCACCTTGTGAGATTACCATTATGTTTGGAATACAATTAAAATTAGGACAAGAATATCCTTGAAAATGACGAATAAGAACATCACAATTAATTGATGAGTTCACCTTGTGAGATTACCATTATGTTTGGAATACAATTAAAATTAGGACAAGAATATCCTTGAAAATGACGAATAAGAACATCACAATTAATTGATGAGTTCACCTTGTGAGATTACCATTATGTTTGGAATACAATTAAAATTAGGACAAGAATATCCTTGAAAATGACGAATAAGAACATCACAATTAATTGATGAGTTCACCTTGTGAGATTACCATTATGTTTGGAATACAATTAAAATTAGGACAAGAATATCCTTGAAAATGACGAATAAGAACATCACAATTAATTGATGAGTTCACCTTGTGAGATTACCATTATGTTTGGAATACAATTAAAATTAGGACAAGAATATCCTTGAAAATGACGAATAAGAACATCACAATTAATTGATGAGTTCACCTTGTGAGATTACCATTATGTTTGGAATACAATTAAAATTAGGACAAGAATATCCTTGAAAATGACGAATAAGAACATCACAATTAATTGATGAGTTCACCTTGTGAGATTACCATTATGTTTGGAATACAATTAAAATTAGGACAAGAATATCCTTGAAAATGACGAATAAGAACATCACAATTAATTGATGAGTTCACCTTGTGAGATTACCATTATGTTTGGAATACAATTAAAATTAGGACAAGAATATCCTTGAAAATGACGAATAAGAACATCACAATTAATTGATGAGTTCACCTTGTGAGATTACCATTATGTTTGGAATACAATTAAAATTAGGACAAGAATATCCTTGAAAATGACGAATAAGAACATCACAATTAATTGATGAGTTCACCTTGTGAGATTACCATTATGTTTGGAATACAATTAAAATTAGGACAAGAATATCCTTGAAAATGACGAATAAGAACATCACAATTAATTGATGAGTTCACCTTGTGAGATTACCATTATGTTTGGAATACAATTAAAATTAGGACAAGAATATCCTTGAAAATGACGAATAAGAACATCACAATTAATTGATGAGTTCACCTTGTGAGATTACCATTATGTTTGGAATACAATTAAAATTAGGACAAGAATATCCTTGAAAATGACGAATAAGAACATCACAATTAATTGATGAGTTCACCTTGTGAGATTACCATTATGTTTGGAATACAATTAAAATTAGGACAAGAATATCCTTGAAAATGACGAATAAGAACATCACAATTAATTGATGAGTTCACCTTGTGAGATTACCATTATGTTTGGAATACAATTAAAATTAGGACAAGAATATCCTTGAAAATGACGAATAAGAACATCACAATTAATTGATGAGTTCACCTTGTGAGATTACCATTATGTTTGGAATACAATTAAAATTAGGACAAGAATATCCTTGAAAATGACGAATAAGAACATCACAATTAATTGATGAGTTCACCTTGTGAGATTACCATTATGTTTGGAATACAATTAAAATTAGGACAAGAATATCCTTGAAAATGACGAATAAGAACATCACAATTAATTGATGAGTTCACCTTGTGAGATTACCATTATGTTTGGAATACAATTAAAATTAGGACAAGAATATCCTTGAAAATGACGAATAAGAACATCACAATTAATTGATGAGTTCACCTTGTGAGATTACCATTATGTTTGGAATACAATTAAAATTAGGACAAGAATATCCTTGAAAATGACGAATAAGAACATCACAATTAATTGATGAGTTCACCTTGTGAGATTACCATTATGTTTGGAATACAATTAAAATTAGGACAAGAATATCCTTGAAAATGACGAATAAGAACATCACAATTAATTGATGAGTTCACCTTGTGAGATTACCATTATGTTTGGAATACAATTAAAATTAGGACAAGAATATCCTTGAAAATGACGAATAAGAACATCACAATTAATTGATGAGTTCACCTTGTGAGATTACCATTATGTTTGGAATACAATTAAAATTAGGACAAGAATATCCTTGAAAATGACGAATAAGAACATCACAATTAATTGATGAGTTCACCTTGTGAGATTACCATTATGTTTGGAATACAATTAAAATTAGGACAAGAATATCCTTGAAAATGACGAATAAGAACATCACAATTAATTGATGAGTTCACCTTGTGAGATTACCATTATGTTTGGAATACAATTAAAATTAGGACAAGAATATCCTTGAAAATGACGAATAAGAACATCACAATTAATTGATGAGTTCACCTTGTGAGATTACCATTATGTTTGGAATACAATTAAAATTAGGACAAGAATATCCTTGAAAATGACGAATAAGAACATCACAATTAATTGATGAGTTCACCTTGTGAGATTACCATTATGTTTGGAATACAATTAAAATTAGGACAAGAATATCCTTGAAAATGACGAATAAGAACATCACAATTAATTGATGAGTTCACCTTGTGAGATTACCATTATGTTTGGAATACAATTAAAATTAGGACAAGAATATCCTTGAAAATGACGAATAAGAACATCACAATTAATTGATGAGTTCACCTTGTGAGATTACCATTATGTTTGGAATACAATTAAAATTAGGACAAGAATATCCTTGAAAATGACGAATAAGAACATCACAATTAATTGATGAGTTCACCTTGTGAGATTACCATTATGTTTGGAATACAATTAAAATTAGGACAAGAATATCCTTGAAAATGACGAATAAGAACATCACAATTAATTGATGAGTTCACCTTGTGAGATTACCATTATGTTTGGAATACAATTAAAATTAGGACAAGAATATCCTTGAAAATGACGAATAAGAACATCACAATTAATTGATGAGTTCACCTTGTGAGATTACCATTATGTTTGGAATACAATTAAAATTAGGACAAGAATATCCTTGAAAATGACGAATAAGAACATCACAATTAATTGATGAGTTCACCTTGTGAGATTACCATTATGTTTGGAATACAATTAAAATTAGGACAAGAATATCCTTGAAAATGACGAATAAGAACATCACAATTAATTGATGAGTTCACCTTGTGAGATTACCATTATGTTTGGAATACAATTAAAATTAGGACAAGAATATCCTTGAAAATGACGAATAAAACATCACAATTAATTGATGAGTTCACCTTGTGAGATTACCATTATGTTTGGAATACAATTAAAATTAGGACAAGAATATCCTTGAAAATGACGAATAAGAACATCACAATTAATTGATGAGTTCACCTTGTGAGATTACCATTATGTTTGGAATACAATTAAAATTAGGACAAGAATATCCTTGAAAATGACGAATAAGAACATCACAATTAATTGATGAGTTCACCTTGTGAGATTACCATTATGTTTGGAATACAATTAAAATTAGGACAAGAATATCCTTGAAAATGACGAATAAGAACATCACAATTAATTGATGAGTTCACCTTGTGAGATTACCATTATGTTTGGAATACAATTAAAATTAGGACAAGAATATCCTTGAAAATGACGAATTAGAACATCACAATTAATTGATGAGTTCACCTTGTGAGATTACCATTATGTTTGGAATACAATTAAAATTAGGACAAGAATATCCTTGAAAATGACGAATAAGAACATCACAATTAATTGATGAGTTCACCTTGTGAGATTACCATTATGTTTGGAATACAATTAAAATTAGGACAAGAATATCCTTGAAAATGACGATTAAAAACATCACAATTAATTGATGAGTTCACCTTGTGAGATTACCATTATGTTTGGAATACAACTAAAATTAGGACAAGAATATCCTTGAAAATGACGAATAAGAACATCACAATTAATTGATGAGTTCACCTTGTGAGATTACCATTATGTTTGGAATACAATTAAAATTAGGACAAGAATATCCTTGAAAATGACGAATAAGAACATCACAATTAATTGATGAGTTCACCTTGTGAGATTACCATTATGTTTGGAATACAATTAAAATTAGGACAAGAATATCCTTGAAAATGACGAATAAGAACATCACAATTAATTGATGAGTTCACCTTGTGAGATTACCATTATGTTTGGAATACAATTAAAATTAGGACAAGAATATCCTTGAAAATGACGAATAAGAACATCACAATTAATTGATGAGTTCACCTTGTGAGATTACCATTATGTTTGGAATACAATTAAAATTAGGACAAGAATATCCTTGAAAATGACGAATTAGAACATCACAATTAATTGATGAGTTCACCTTGTGAGATTACCATTATGTTTGGAATACAATTAAAATTAGGACAAGAATATCCTTGAAAATGACGAATAAGAACATCACAGTTAATTGATGAGTTCACCTTGTGTGTTTAACATTAAGTTTAGGATGAAGGTTACTTTCCGACAAGTAAACTATTTGTAATGACGTATAAGAATATCAAAATCAATTGATGAGCTCACCTTTTGTATTTAACAATAAGTTTGGAATTAACATAAGGACAATTAAAGTTCACCTTGTGAGATTACCATTATGCTTAGAATAAAAGTAAAATTTCTAAAAGAAAACCTGTGAAAATTACGTACAAGAATCTCGAAATTAATTTATGAGTACAACTTATTTTTTATCATAAAGTATGAGAAAAATTAATATCAGTACAAGCAAATTCTTTGAATGACTTATAAAGACATCACAATTAATTGATGAGTTCACCTTGTATATTTAACATTAAGTTTGTAATAAAGTTAACATTAGGACACGAAAATTCATGAAAATGACGTATAACATCATCGAAATTATTAGATGAGTTTACCTTCTGTGTTTATCATTAAGTATTGGGCAAAATTTATATTAGGACAAGAAAACAAAAACGAATGGCGTATAAAGACATTATAAATAATTTATTAGTTTATCTTGTGAGTTTATCATTATGTTTGGAATAACAGTAACGTTAGAACAAGAAAATATTTGAAAACTACGTATAAGAGCCTCAAAATTTATTGTTGAGTTCACCTTGTCTCTTTATCATAAAGTATGGGATATAATTAACATTAGGACAAGTAAATCTTGGAAATGACGTATAAAAATATTACAATTAATTGATGAATTTACCTTTTGTATTTAGCATTAAGTTTGGAATAAAAGTAACATTAGGGTAATAAAATCCTTGAAAATGACGTACAAAACCATCACAAATAATATTACTTTCTGTTTTTATCTTTAAATTTAAAAAAAAATTAACACTAGGCCAAGTAAATCATTGGAAATGAGATATAAGATCATTACAAGTAATTGATGAGGTTTTGGACAAAATTAGCATTCGAACCATAAATTACCTGGAAATGACGTATAAAAATATCAAAATTAATTTATGGGTTCATCTTGTGTGCTTAACATTATGCTTGGAAAAAAATTAACATTAAAACAAGTAAACCCTTTGAAATGAAGTATAAAAGCATCACAAATAATTGATGAGTTTGCTTTGTTTTTAACTTTAAGTTTGGAATAAAAGTAACAAGAAAATCTTTGAAAATGGCGTATTATGAAGATAAAAATTAATTGATGGGTTCACTCTGTGTGTTTATCGTTAAGTGTGTTACAAAATTAACATTAGGACAAGAAAATTATTGAAAATTAAGTAACATAAGACCACAATTATTGATAAGTTTACCTAGTGTGTTTATCGTTATATTTGGAATAAAAGAAACATGAAAACAAGAAAATCTTGGAAAATGACACATACAAATATCAAAATTAATTGATTAGTTCACCTATTGTGTTTATCATTATGTTTGGGATAAAATTATCATTAATATAAAAAAACAAAAGGAAATGATATATATATAGACACACAAATAATTGATGAGTTCACCTTATGTATTTATTATTATATTTGAATAAAAATAGCATAGTAAGAAGAAAATCCAATAAAATGACGTATAAGAACATCAAAATTAATTAATGAATTTAAATTGTGCGTTTGTCATTACCTTTAGGGATAAAATTAACGTTAGTAGGAGAGAACTCTTTTTAAATGACGTATAAGAATATCACAATTAACTGATGACTTTACATTATGTGTTTATCATTAAGTTTGTGATAAAATTTACATTACGACAACAAAACCCTTAAAAATGAAGTATAAGAACATCACAATTAATTTATGAGTTCTCATTGTTTGTTTATCATTAAGTTTAGGATAAATGTAACATTAGTACAAGAAAACCTATATTAATGACGAATAAGTATTTTACAAATAATTGATGAGTTTACCTTATGTTTATCATAAAGTATCGGATAAAATTAACTTTAGGACAGATAAATCCTTGGAAATGATGTGTAAAAATATCTTAATTAATTGATGAACTTAACTTGTGTGGTTATCATTAACTTTGAAAAAAATAATATAATATTAGGGCAAGAAAATCATTAAAAATGACTTACAAGAACATTACAATTCATGGAGGAGTTCAACTTCTATGTTTATCTTAAAGTATGGGATAAAATTAATGTTAAAGGTTTGAAATGATGTACAAAGACATCACAATTAATTGATAAGTTCACCTTGTGTGTTTAACATTAAGTTTAGGATGAAGGTTACTTTCGGACAAGTAAACTATTTGTAATGACGTATAAGAATATCAAAATCAATTGATGAGCTCATCTTTTGTATTTAACAATAAGTTTGGAATTAACATAAGGACAATTAAACATCTTGGACATGAGGTTTAAAGTAATCACAAATAATTCATGAGTCTAACTTGTGTGTTTATCATTATGGTTGGTTTTGTTGTTGTTGTTTTAAATGAAGCACAAAGCTACACAATAGGCTATCTGTGCTTTGCCCACCACGGGTATCGAAATCCGGATTTTAGCGTTGTAAGCACGCATACATACCCTTGAGCCACTGGAGGGCATTATGTTTGGAACAAAATAAACATTAAAAGAAGAAAATCCTGGAAAATGAGGCATAAGAACATCAAAATTAACTCATGAGTTCATCTTGTGTGTTTATCATTAAGTTTGGGGTAAAAGTAACATAAGAACAAGAACATCGTTAACATGACGTATAAGAACATCAAAATTAACTCAGGAGTTCATCTTGTGTTTTTATCATTAAGTTTGGGGTAAAATTAGCATTAGGACAAGGAAATCCTTTAAAATGAAGTAAAAGTACTCCACAATAAATTATTGAGTTTATCTTATTTGTTATGAATAACTTTTGTGATAAAATTAAGATCAGAACAAGAAAATCCTAGAAAATCACGTATAAAGACATCGCAATTGAAACATGAGTTCACCTTGTATGTTTGTCATTAAATTTGAGAAAAAATTACATTAGAACAAGAAAAACTTGAAATGACGTATAAAAACATCACAATTAATTGACGAGTTCACCTTGTGTGTTTAGCGTAAAGTTTGTGGTAAAATTAAGATTACAATCGGAAAATTATTCAAAATTACGTATAAAACATCACAATTAATTGATGAGACCACATTGTTTGTTTATCATAAAGAATGAGATAAAATTAACATCAGGACAAGTAAATCCTTGGAAATGATGTATAAAAATATCACAATTAATTGATGAACTTACCTTGTGTGTTTAACATTAAGTTTGAAATAAAATTAACATTAGGGCAAAAAAATCCTTGAAAATGACGTATGATGAACACAAAAAATAATTCATGAGTTTAACTTGTGCGTTTAACATAAAATTAACATTAGAACAAGAAAATCGTTAAAAATGACGTATGAGAACATTAAAATTAATTCCTGAGTTCACCTTGTGTGTTTATCATTAAGTTCGGGATAAAATTAACATTAGTAGAAGAAACCATTTGTAATTCACATGTCAGAACATCACAATATATTGTTGAATTTATCTTGTGTGTTTGTCATTAAGTTTGGGATGAAACTTAAATTATCACAACAAAAGAAATACAAATGACATACAAGAACATCACAATTAAATAATGAATTTACTTTATGTTTTTATCATTAAGTTTGGGGTAAAATTAAGATTATGACAACAAAATCTTTGAAAACGAAGTAAAAGTACACCAAAATTAATTAATTGGTTTACCTTATTTGTCTATGAGTAAATGTTGTGATAAAATTAAGATTAAGACAAGAAAACCCTCGGAAATTATGTATAAAAACATCGCAATTAAAACCTGAGTTCACCTTGTGTGTTTGTCATTAAATTTAAGAAAAAAATTACATTTGGACAAGAAAAACTTGGAAATGGGGTGTAAGAAAAAAAACAACAATTAATTGACGAGTTCACCCTGTGTGTTCAGCATAAAGCTTGTGGTAAAATTAACATTATGATCGGAAAATTTTTCAATGTGACGTATAATAACATCACAATTAATTAACGAGGTTATCATGTGTGTTTAGAATAAACTTTGGGGTAAAATTAACTTTTGGACAAGAAAATCCCTGATAATGGCGTAAAAATACATCAGAATTAATGGATGTGTTCACATTGTGTGTTTATCATAAAGTAAGGAATAAAATTAACATTTGGACAAGTAAGCTCTTGGAAATGAAGTATAAAATAGAAAGTTAGAATAACTAAAGTAGAAAGTTAATTATGTTCTACACACTTTCATTTTCTGAACAACTTGTAATTAAGAGATGAAATATCATAAAAAGAAGCTAAAAATAGACTAAAATAGATTATTCTAGAAATAGTGAAAAATGAATGAAAGGGAAATATATTACATAGAAAACTTATAGGATATTAAAATGAGTTATCCTGGCAAGCTGACCAAAAGTAGATTAAGGTAGATTAATGTACAAAGTTGCATGAAAACGGATTAAGCGGAATTATGTTGCAAACAAGAGTTTAAATGGATTAAGATGGACGATCTTACAAAGAATCATTAAAATGGATTAGCATAGATTTTCTTATAAGAAGTATGAAAATGGATTGAGAGGGATTATCTTACCAATAATCATGAAAATGGATTAAGAGGGTTTATCCTATCAACAAGAGCAAAATTGGATTAAGATGGATTATCTTACAAATATTCATAAAAAATGAATTAACGTAGATTTTCCTACTAAGAAGTACGAAAATGGATTAAGAGTATTATCCTACAAAGAAACGTGGATTAGAGTTAAGTTATCAGAGAGAACCTAGCTGATTCTCTTCTATATTACGTGGGCTCTGTGTTTTGACATGGAAAAACTGGGGTTTATAATGGTTACAAGAAAAATGTGAGTCATAAATAACCATTTATATCTACGTACTCATAGAAGTTATAAGTTATTTTGTATAAAACCAGCACAATATCGTTAGCCTCTAAATTCCACTGTAATTTTGATAATTATTTCCTTTCTTTAGTTGATAAAACTAGAATGAAATCAAGAATATGAAACCAGAACACAACAGGTTCCACTTCAATATTTTATATGACAATTAAAGTTGGCTCGTTTCTAAAGATCCTCAAAGTTAGTCAAGTATTAACCACAAAGAGACACTGGAATAGTGTTTGTTGTTGTTATTTTCAGTTCAGTGCTATTTTACAAAGCCAAAACTCGTCCACGTTTACTCTCAGTACAAGTTTGGATCGAACAGGTGAACATGACTACCATTTATTCTTGAATCTCAACAGATGAGAATATATCTTTAATGATGATGTTTCATAGAAGGTGGAAATTATACTCAGTACAAGTTTGGATCGAACAGGTGAACATGACTACCATTTATTCTTGAATCTCATCAGATGAGAATATATCTTTAATGATGATGTTTCATAGAAGGTGGAAATTATACTCAGTACAAGTTTGGATCGAACAGGTGAACATGACTACCATTTATTCTTGAATCTCATCAGATGAGAATATATCTTTAATAATGATGTTTCATAGAAGGTGGAAATTATACAAATATTGAAGAAAAATTAGTGAATAATCAGTACAAACAATTCTCTGATGTGCAAGAATTCATTTATAAGAAAACTCATGTTCATTTTAAGCCTAGACTTATAGCCATTATTTGTGTGCTTACAAATAGAACAGTTTCAAGAACTAGGATGAAATTTCTTCCTAAATATATTCGTATTAATATTACGCTTTTCTATGAATTTTCCTCTTGGTATTAAAAACCCTGTTTTTAAGCGAGTTGTGGTTCTTAAAGCACATCTTGAAGGTATGTTGGACAAACTACCCACTACTTTATACCATCAATTACCTACCACATATTAAGCCACACTTCAAATAAAAACATTTTGTCAGTAGTATGGTGCTGGAAGAAGCTGGTGACCAACATCGGAAGGAGACAGTTGGAATTCCATAGACACGTTTAAGGAAAGAAAGAATTGAAAGTCTGGTGATAATAGTAAATATTGAAGGAAGAAGAGACAAAGGCTGACTTGCATTAAGAGTCTATCTGAATAGATGAAGGTATCGATATTAGAAATTATTTGTGTTTCAAGAATAAGATATCTGTGGAGGACAATGATAACCAACGTTATTATTTAAATATGGTACATAAAGAGTGATATCTGTAGAAGACAATGAAAACCGACGTTATTGTTCAGGTATGGTACCCAGAGAGAGAGATCTGTTGAAAACAATGGTAACCTACGTCCTGTTTCTGTATTCTATATAGAGAGAGATCTGTTGAAAACAATGGTAGCTTACGTCCTGTTTTTGTATTCTATATAGAGAGAGATATGTGGAAGATATAGACCGACAACGTCCTGCTAGTATATATATAGAGAGATATTTGTGAAAGACCATGGTCACAAAGTTGTGTGTGTGTGAATAATTTTGTGTAAATGTTCATTTTTGTATCTGGACATCACTGGTTTGGATGAATAGTCCTCTTTCGTGTCTATGAATATTCGTTTATTGGTAAGGTTGCCAGCTCACTAACACTTAATTGTGAATAAATTAAACATTACAGCACGTGTTTAGAAACCCACTTGTCTAACCAAATACTAGTAGTGTACATGAAAATAAATAAAGTGGTTAGTGTTTATCTCATCCCTTGTCTGACCAAATACTAGTAGTGTACATGAAAATAAATAGAGTGGTTAGTGTTTATCTCATCCCTTGTCTAACCAAATACTAGTAGTGTACATGAAAATAAATAAAGTGGTTAGTGTTTGTCTCATCAATAACATTTTGTTTGATTGGAGTTAAGCACAAAGCTACATAATGGACTATCTGTGCTTTACCCATCACGGGTATCTAAATCCGGTTTTTATCGGTGTGAGTCGGCAGGTATACCGCTGTGCCACTGGGAGGTCTCATCAATAAAACACTATACAGATGTATGAATCTTCTGTAATACAAAAACAAGGAGGTTACGATATCCAATGTAGAGCTTGTAAAAGATACTCTAGTAAGAGGAGTACGATTGTGGGACTATTGTAACGGTAGGGCTAAACCATTTGTAGATACACAGTCTTAATGTACATAATACGTGAAATGAGAAACAGAGTTATGATGACTCCCATATTCTTACATTTACTTGTGTTCTGCGAGGGGATTAATACAGACCTTCACAGAGAAGAACATGAAACGGTTATGGAACAAAGTCATCAGTTCAACTCAGAAACTTGCAAAAACTAATGAAGTAAAACATAATCTCTTTTTTAATATAAACCCAATATGGACCGCTTACCACATTCTATACTCGTCACTGTACAGAAAACAACCTGCTTTTATATGCCTGTCTTACTTATTTAAACGTATATGTGTAGGTTGATTTCTGTTTGAGCATATTACTTCTCTTATTACAATAATCAAAGACCAACTAAGACACTTACAGATGATTTTGTGTTTAAGATCGAAGTCTGTATCACATCTTTCCGAGCACTGACTTTAGAGAAACACGTGTGCACCACACCCACAATTACATCATATAAATCATTGATGATGTTTCAGTCGTTTATCATGCTCATATCTAAATCCCAAATTGCAGAGGAACCTTAACTACAAGTTAAATATTAAAAAATTCAGTGATTTCTATATTTAATACATTTCAACTCCATATTATCTCAAATTCTATTAATCACTAAATATCGAAACCGCATTTTAAACACTTATAGACTAATCAATCGATACTTTGATAGGTACTTCTCTTTATTCCAAATTTTAACTTACGCTTGTTTATACTTTATGTCTAGTTATTCAGTAAAACTAACAGCTAAGATATTAATCTACACAATAATATATCGCTGACTGATGTAAAGGACACTCCAAATATTCCAACAAAAGCACTTCCTTGGAATTCGTTTAGACTTTATACTAATGTACAAACTGCACAACTAAAGTAAGGCTGAGGGAAAATAAACTTAAGGAAACAACCTTGATTAAGTATTTTTTATATTATTACCTACTATAGAATGATATAAAATATCAAGTATTTCTTGTGCTATTAATTATCATAGAATACTAAAGTATGATATGATATAAATTATCAGTTATTTCTTGTGCTATTAATTACTATAGAATACTAAAGTGGTGTATGAAACAAATTATGAAATATTTCTTGAACTAGTAATTACTATAGAATACCAAAGTTTGATATGATAAAAATTATCAAGTATTTCATGCAATATTAATTATCATAGAATACTAAAGTGTGGTGTAATATAAATTATCAAGTATTGCATTATTGACTACTATAGAATATTAAAGTGTGATACGATATAAGTTATCAAGTATTTCTCTACTATTAACTGCTCTAGAATACTAAAGTGTGGTATGATTTAAATTATCAAGTGTTTTTTGTACCATTAACTACTACATAATAGTAAAGTGTGGTATCATATAAAATGTGGTGAGAAAACATTTGATTATTAAAGTATGATAATTAATGTTTTGATGAAATAAATATAGAAAATATGTGTTTGAGGAAGATATCTGATTATCAACGTATATTGTTTAATGTTTTGATGAAATAAATATAGGAAATATGTGTTTGAGGAAGATATCTGATTATCAACGTATATTGTTTAATGTTTTGATGAAATAAATATAGAAAATATGTGTTTGAGGAAGATATCTGATTATCAACATATATTGTTTAATGTTTTGATGAAATAAATATGTGTTTGAGGAAGATATCTGATTATCAACATATATTGTTTAATGTTTTGATGAAATAAATATGTGTTTGAGGAAGATATCTGATTATCAACATATATTGTTTAATGTTTTGATGAAATAAATATAGAAAATATGTGTTTGACGAAGATATCTGATTATCAACATATATTGTTTAATGTTTTGATGAAATAAATATAGAAAATATGTGTTTGACGAAGATATCTGATTATCAACATATATTGTTTAATGTTTTGATGAAATAAATATAGAAAATATGTGTTTGAGGAAGATATCTGATTATCAACATATATTGTTTAATGTTTTGATGAAATAAATATGTGTTTGAGGAAGATATCTGATTATCAACATATATTGTTTAATGTTTTGATGAAATAAATATGTGTTTGAGGAAGATATCTGATTATCAACATATATTGTTTAATGTTTTGATGAAATAAATATAGAAAATATGTGTTTGACGAAGATATCTGATTATCAACATATATTGTTTAATGTTTTGATGAAATAAATATAGAAAATATGTGTTTGACGAAGATATCTGATTATCAACATATATTGTTTAATGTTTTGATGAAATAAATATAGAAAATATGTGTTTGAGGAAGATATCTGATTATCAACATATATTGTTTAATGTTTTGATGAAATAAATATAGAAAATATGTGTTTGAGGAAGATATCTGATTATCAACATATATTGTTTAATGTTTTGATGAAATAAATATAGAAAATATGTGTTTGAGGAAGATATCTGATTATCAACATATATTGTTTAATGTTTTGATGAAATAAAAACGATATTTTCTCCATATTTTAACGAAATTATTTTAGTTTAAAAAATCACTAAATTATTCATATCGTTGGCTACGTGAAATTCTACTCCATCAGTAGCGTCTTGTTTCAGTCGCCTTCTTTAAGTCGAACACGTCTGTGTAAGTTTGGCATAATATAACCTACTTCAAGTTAGATGTGGTTAACGCTTTGATTCCATATAAAATTATTTATTTCCTTGATAAGAAAACATGTTTTCTCGTTTTCCAAATAGGTCTGTATTTTATTTCATTTTACCACTGAGACTTGAACATGTTAAACTGAGAAACTGGGAATAGAGTACTGCGCAAAAGTGTTAGGACAAAGTCAGAAGTTAGATTTCAGGTTAGTTTTAAAGAAGAATGCAAGGTAAATCACAGTAAAAAACCATCAAAACTCTATTAACCTTCGTATTCATTACAACAGTGGATGTGCTTGATTTAAACAAACTGTTAATATTTTGTTTGTCCCCTATAATAACTGCAGACTCTCTTTCAGACATTGTTGTAACACATTTAATCAAAGTGTCATTTATAATTTTACTTCAAATGTCTGTAATAAAATTTCATAAAATTTCTTTGGAAGCAGTTTTTGATCTATCATACCCCAGGTCTGCTACTTATAGTGAAAAATGTATTTGTTTTCTATCCAATTTTCTTGCATTTGGGAAATATTTTGAGATTTATAGATAGTTTCACCTCCTGTTACAATGATACATTTTGTCTAAAGACCAATGAATAAAATATGAATCGTTACGTTTGCAACTGGAATGTCTAATAAAACGCAATGCTAATATGTTTGTACTTAGGCCTAAGATTAGATAAACTATAAAAACGTCAGAAGAAAACCAAGTTTCCTTCAACCCCAGCCTCTACATACACACACTATAAAGTATGATATAGGTATTTACAGAAATAAAACATTTCACCGGGAAATTAAAGGCTTTACACAAGCATGTATATAAATATAATAGTTTATCATTCGTAAGAAATACTATTAAATCTCTGTTCATGTGTTTGATATGTATGTAATATATATTCATCTATAAAAGAGAAGCTTAATTTGTAACGGTTTGATACTGGCCCAGTATATGTCTGCGGACTTGTACCTATAGAAACTGGGTTTCTATACCCGTGGCAACCAAAACACAGGTTTGTGTAGCTTTGTGTTTCATGACAATGTTTCTAACGTTGAAATAAACTCTGACAGAAACCAGTTTCTTAATGAAAATAATTAATTATTTGTAGATAACATTGTACACATTGAACAAATGTTTAAATATCGAACAAACTGTTTTCAGGCAGTAAAATCTAGGCACAAAAATATTCATTTTTAACCATTAATAAAACGTTTATCTTTATATATATTTGCATGTATTAAACATATACGCTCATATTGTTTTGGAGGTAAAATATGATATGATATTAGTTCATCTTCACATTAATGTGAACGATGAGTATTCATGATTACAGTAAGGTGTTAAAGTGTTAAAATAAGAGAATGTTTAGTCATTCTAACATTTTATCAGACTAATTCTTCCATGTCATTACAGAATGTAAATTTGAACCTTATGGTAATACTTCACTGATTCCTGATAACAAGTGAATGAACCAGGATAAGAATACTTATCATTATTTAGAATTCCCACATATTTCACCTCATTTTATTTTACTTCAGGTAATTATTGCCTTCTTCGTGGATTCGTTTATATATATTACAGTGTAGGCCAGACAGCCTTCTTGAAAAGGGCAAACAAAAACATTACTGTCTTACTTCACTTCATATCATATATGATAAACGGAAAAATAACATGGATTCATATCTAGGATGTCAGGTGTCCACCCAACTTCCTCATTGTACAAGTCACTAATTAAATGTCGCACCACCAGAAGTGGTAGTAAACCAAATTAATGTCACAAGTCACAGATGGAATGTCGTACCATGATTATTGGTAGTAAGCCAGCTTTTTGTGACCAGTCACAGAGAGAATTTCGTGTCGATAGTAGTAATGCCAGTAAACCAGTTTCATGTGATCAGTAACAGATGGAAATTCGTACAACTAGTAGTGGTAGTAAACCAGCTTCATGTGATCACAGATAGAATGTCGTACAACTAGTAGTAGTAGTAAACCAGCTTCATGTGATCACAGATGGAATGTCGTACAACTAGTAGTGGTAGTAAACCAGCTTCATGTGATCACAGAGAGAATGTTGTACAACTAGTAGTGGTAGTAAACCAGCTTCATGTGATCACAGATGGAATGTCGTACAACTAGTAGTGGTAGTAAACCAGCTTCATGTGATCACAGATGGAATGTCGTACAACTAGTAGTGGTAGTAAACCAGCTTCATGTGATCACAGATAGAATGTCGTACAACTAGTAGTGGTAGTAAACCAGCTTCATGTGATCACAGATAGAATGTCGTACAACTAGTAGTGGTAGTAAACCAGCTTCATGTGATCACAGATGGAATGTCGTACAACTTGTAGTAGTAGTAAACCAGCTTCATGTGATCACAGATAGAATGTCGTACGACTAGTAGTGGTAGTAAACCAGCTTCATGTGATCACAGATAGAATGTCGTACAACTAGTAGTGGTAGTAAACCAGCTTCATGTGATCACAGATAGAATGTCGTACAACTAGTAGTGGTAGTAAACCAGCTTCATGTGATCACAGATAGAATGTTGTACAACTAGTAGTGGTAGTAAACCAGCTTCATGTGATCACAGATAGAATGTCGTACAACTAGTAGTGGTAGTAAACCAGCTTCATGTGATCACAGATAGAATGTCGTACAACTAGTAGTGGTAGTAAACCAGCTTCATGTGATCACAGATAGAATGTCGTACAACTAGTAGTGGTAGTAAACCAGCTTCATGTGATCACAGATGGAATGTCGTACAACTAGTAGTAGTAGTAAACCAGCTTCATGTGATCACAGATAGAATGTTGTACAGTAGTAGTGGTAGTAAACCAGCTTCATGTGATCACAGATAGAATGTCGTACAACTAGTAGTGGTAGTAAACCAGCTTCATGTGATCACAGATAGAATGTCGTACAACTAGTAGTGGTAGTAAACCAGCTTCATGTGATCACAGATAGAATGTTGTACAGTAGTAGTGGTAGTAAACCAGCTTCATGTGATCACAGATAGAATGTCGTACAACTAGTAGTGGTAGTAAACCAGCTTCATGTGATCACAGATAGAATGTCGTACAACTAGTAGTGGTAGTAAACCAGCTTCATGTGATCACAGATAGAATGTCGTACAACTAGTAGTGGTAGTAAACCAGCTTCATGTGATCACAGATAGAATGTCGTACAACTAGTAGTGGTAGTAAACCAGCTTCATGTGATCACAGATGGAATGTCGTACAACTAGTAGTGGTAGTAAACCAGCTTCATGTGATCACAGATAGAATGTCGTACAACTAGTAGTGGTAGTAAACCAGCTTCATGTGATCACAGATAGAATGTCGTACAACTAGTAGTGGTAGTAAACCAGCTTCATGTGATCACAGATAGAATGTCGTACAACTAGTAGTGGTAGTAAACCAGCTTCATGTGATCACAGATAGAATGTCGTACAACTAGTAGTGGTAGTAAACCAGCTTCATGTGATCACAGATAGAATGTCGTACAACTAGTAGTGGTAGTAAACCAGCTTCATGTGATCACAGATGGAATGTCGTACAACTAGTAGTGGTAGTAAACCAGCTTCATGTGATCACAGATGGAATGTCGTACAACTAGTAGTGGTAGTAAACCAGCTTCATGTGATCACAGATGGAATGTCGTACAACTAGTTGTGGTAGTAAACCAGCTTCATGTGATCACGGATGGAATGTACAACTAGTAGTGGTAGTAAACCAGCTTCATGTGATCACAGATGGAATGTCGTACAACTAGTAGTGGTAGTAAACCAGCTTCATGTGATCACAGATGGAATGTCGTACAACTAGTAGTGGTAGTAAACCAGCTTCATGTGATCACAGATGGAATGTCGTACAACTAGTAGTGGTAGTAAACCAGCTTCATGTGATCACAGATAGAATGTCGTACAACTAGTAGTGGATAGTAAACCAGCTTCATGTGATCACAGATAGAATGTCGTACAACTAGTAGTGGTAGTAAACCAGCTTCATGTGATCACAGATAGAATGTCGTACAACTAGTAGTGGTAGTAAACCAGCTTCATGTGATCACAGATAGAATGTCGTACAACTAGTAGTGGTAGTAAACCAGCTTCATGTGATCACAGATAGAATGTCGTACAACTAGTAGTGGTAGTAAACCAGCTTCATGTGATCACAGATAGAATGTCGTACAACTAGTAGTGGTAGTAAACCAGCTTCATGTGATCACAGATAGAATGTCGTACAACTAGTAGTGGTAGTAAACCAGCTTCATGTGATCACAGATAGAATGTCGTACAACTAGTAGTGGTAGTAAACCAGCTTCATGTGATCACAGATAGAATGTCGTACAACTAGTAGTGGTAGTAAACCAGCTTCATGTGATCACAGATGGAATGTCGTACAACTAGTAGTGGTAGTAAACCAGCTTCATGTGATCACAGATGGAATGTCGTACAACTAGTAGTGGTAGTAAACCAGCTTCATGTGATCACAGATAGAATGTCGTACAACTAGTAGTGGTAGTAAACCAGCTTCATGTGATCACAGATAGAATGTCGTACAACTAGTAGTGGTAGTAAACCAGCTTCATGTGATCACAGATAGAATGTCGTACAACTAGTTGTGGTAGTAAACCAGCTTCATGTGATCACAGATAGAATGTCGTACAACTAGTAGTGGTAGTAAACCAGCTTCATGTGATCACAGATAGAATGTCGTACAACTAGTAGTGGTAGTAAACCAGCTTCATGTGATCACAGATAGAATGTCGTACAACTAGTAGTGGTAGTAAACCAGCTTCATGTGATCACAGATGGAATGTCGTACAACTAGTAGTGGTAGTAAACCAGCTTCATGTGATCACAGATAGAATGTCGTACAACTAGTAGTGGTAGTAAACCAGCTTCATGTGATCACAGATAGAATGTCGTACAACTAGTAGTGGTAGTAAACCAGCTTCATGTGATCACAGATAGAATGTCGTACAACTAGTAGTGGTAGTAAACCAGCTTCATGTGATCACAGATAGAATGTCGTACAACTAGTAGTGGTAGTAAACCAGCTTCATGTGATCACAGATAGAATGTCGTACAACTAGTAGTGGTAGTAAACCAGCTTCATGTGATCACAGATAGAATGTCGTACAACTAGTAGTGGTAGTAAACCAGCTTCATGTGATCACAGATAGAATGTCGTACAACTAGTAGTGGTAGTAAACCAGCTTCATGTGATCACAGATAGAATGTCGTACAACTAGTAGTGGTAGTAAACCAGCTTCATGTGATCACAGATAGAATGTCGTACAACTAGTAGTGGTAGTAAACCAGCTTCATGTGATCACAGATAGAATGTCGTACAACTAGTAGTGGTAGTAAACCAGCTTCATGTGATCACAGATAGAATGTCGTACAACTAGTAGTGGTAGTAAACCAGCTTCATGTGATCACAGATAGAATGTCGTACAACTAGTAGTGGTAGTAAACCAGCTTCATGTGATCACAGATAGAATGTCGTACAACTAGTAGTGGTAGTAAACCAGCTTCATGTGATCACAGATGGAATGTCGTACAACTAGTAGTGGTAGTAAACCAGCTTCATGTGATCACAGATAGAATGTCGTACAACTAGTAGTGGTAGTAAACCAGCTTCATGTGATCACAGATGGAATGTCGTACAACTAGTAGTGGTAGTAAACCAGCTTCATGTGATCACAGATGGAATGTCGTACAACTAGTAGTGGTAGTAAACCAGCTTCATGTGATCACAGATAGAATGTCGTACAACTAGTAGTGGTAGTAAACCAGCTTCATGTGATCACAGATGGAATGTCGTACAACTAGTAGTGGTAGTAAACCAGCTTCATGTGATCACAGATAGAATGTCGTACAACTAGTAGTGGTAGTAAACCAGCTTCATGTGATCACAGATAGAATGTCGTACAACTAGTAGTGGTAGTAAACCAGCTTCATGTGATCACAGATAGAATGTCGTACAACTAGTAGTGGTAGTAAACCAGCTTCATGTGATCACAGATGGAATGTCGTACAACTAGTAGTGGTAGTAAACCAGCTTCATGTGATCACAGATAGAATGTCGTACAACTAGTAGTGGTAGTAAACCAGCTTCATGTGATCACAGATAGAATGTCGTACAACTAGTAGTGGTAGTAAACCAGCTTCATGTGATCACAGATAGAATGTCGTACAACTAGTAGTGGTAGTAAACCAGCTTCATGTGATCACAGATAGAATGTCGTACAACTAGTAGTGGTAGTAAACCAGCTTCATGTGATCACAGAGAATGTCGTACAACTAGTAGTGGTAGTAAACCAGCTTCATGTGACAGATAGAACTACTAGTAGTGGTAGTAAACCAGCTTCATGTGATCACAGATAGAATGTCGTACAACTAGTAGTGGTAGTAAACCAGCTTCATGTGATCACAGATGGAATGTCGTACAACTAGTAGTGGTAGTAAACCAGCTTCATGTGATCACAGATAGAATGTCGTACAACTAGTAGTGGTAGTAAACCAGCTTCATGTGATCACAGATAGAATGTCGTACAACTAGTAGTGGTAGTAAACCAGCTTCATGTGATCACAGATAGAATGTCGTACAACTAGTAGTGGTAGTAAACCAGCTTCATGTGATCACAGATAGAATGTCGTACAACTAGTAGTGGTAGTAAACCAGCTTCATGTGATCACAGATAGAATGTCGTACAACTAGTAGTGGTAGTAAACCAGCTTCATGTGATCACAGATAGAATGTCGTACAACTAGTAGTGGTAGTAAACCAGCTTCATGTGATCACAGATAGAATGTCGTACAACTAGTAGTGGTAGTAAACCAGCTTCATGTGATCACAGATAGAATGTCGTACAACTAGTAGTGGTAGTAAACCAGCTTCATGTGATCACAGATAGAATGTCGTACAACTAGTAGTGGTAGTAAACCAGCTTCATGTGATCACAGATAGAATGTCGTACAACTAGTAGTGGTAGTAAACCAGCTTCATGTGATCACAGATAGAATGTCGTACAACTAGTAGTGGTAGTAAACCAGCCATGTGATCACAGATAGAATGTCGTACAACTAGTGTGGTAGTAAACCACAGATCACAGAGAATGTCGTACAACTAGTAGTGGTAGTAAACCAGCTTCATGTGATCACAGATGGAATGTCGTACAACTAGTAGTGGTAGTAAACCAGCTTCATGTGATCACAGATAGAATGTCGTACAACTAGTAGTGGTAGTAAACCAGCTTCATGTGATCACAGATAGAATGTCGTACAACTAGTAGTGGTAGTAAACCAGCTTCATGTGATCACAGATAGAATGTCGTACAACTAGTAGTGGTAGTAAACCAGCTTCATGTGATCACAGATAGAATGTCGTACAACTAGTAGTGGTAGTAAACCAGCTTCATGTGATCACAGATAGAATGTCGTACAACTAGTAGTGGTAGTAAACCAGCTTCATGTGATCACAGATAGAATGTCGTACAACTAGTAGTGGTAGTAAACCAGCTTCATGTGATCACAGATAGAATGTCGTACAACTAGTAGTGGTAGTAAACCAGCTTCATGTGATCACAGATGGAATGTCGTACAACTAGTAGTGGTAGTAAACCAGCTTCATGTGATCACAGATAGAATGTCGTACAACTAGTAGTGGTAGTAAACCAGCTTCATGTGATCACAGATGGAATGTCGTACAACTAGTAGTGGTAGTAAACCAGCTTCATGTGATCACAGATAGAATGTCGTACAACTAGTAGTGGTAGTAAACCAGCTTCATGTGATCACAGATGGAATGTCGTACAACTAGTAGTGGTAGTAAACCAGCTTCATGTGATCACAGATAGAATGTCGTACAACTAGTAGTGGTAGTAAACCAGCTTCATGTGATCACAGATAGAATGTCGTACAACTAGTAGTGGTAGTAAACCAGCTTCATGTGATCACAGATAGAATGTCGTACAACTAGTAGTGGTAGTAAACCAGCTTCATGTGATCACAGATAGAATGTCGTACAACTAGTAGTGGTAGTAAACCAGCTTCATGTGATCACAGATAGAATGTCGTACAACTAGTAGTGGTAGTAAACCAGCTTCATGTGATCACAGATAGAATGTCGTACAACTAGTAGTGGTAGTAAACCAGCTTCATGTGATCACAGATGGAATGTCGTACAACTAGTAGTGGTAGTAAACCAGCTTCATGTGATCACGGATGGAATGTCGTACAACTAGTAGTGGTAGTAAACCAGCTTCATGTGATCACAGATGGAATGTCGTACAACTAGTAGTGGTAGTAAACCAGCTTCATGTGATCACAGATAGAATGTCGTACAACTAGTAGTGGTAGTAAACCAGCTTCATGTGATCACAGATAGAATGTCGTACAACTAGTAGTGGTAGTAAACCAGCTTCATGTGATCACAGATAGAATGTCGTACAACTAGTAGTGGTAGTAAACCAGCTTCATGTGATCACAGATAGAATGTCGTACAACTAGTAGTGGTAGTAAACCAGCTTCATGTGATCACAGATAGAATGTCGTACAACTAGTAGTGGTAGTAAACCAGCTTCATGTGATCACAGATAGAATGTCGTACAACTAGTAGTGGTAGTAAACCAGCTTCATGTGATCACAGATAGAATGTCGTACAACAGTATAGTAAACCAGCTTCATGTGATCACAGATAGAATGTCGTACAACTAGTAGTGGTAGTAAACCAGCTTCATGTGATCACAGATAGAATGTCGTACAACTAGTAGTGGTAGTAAACCAGCTTCATGTGATCACAGATAGAATGTCGTACAACTAGTAGTGGTAGTAAACCAGCTTCATGTGATCACAGATAGAATGTCGTACAACTAGTAGTGGTAGTAAACCAGCTTCATGTGATCACAGATGGAATGTCGTACAACTAGTAGTGGTAGTAAACCAGCTTCATGTGATCACAGATAGAATGTCGTACAACTAGTAGTGGTAGTAAACCAGCTTCATGTGATCACAGATAGAATGTCGTACAACTAGTAGTGGTAGTAAACCAGCTTCATGTGATCACAGATAGAATGTCGTACAACTAGTAGTGGTAGTAAACCAGCTTCATGTGATCACAGATAGAATGTCGTACAAGTAGTAGTGGTAGTAAACCAGCTTCATGTGATCACAGATAGAATGTCGTACAACTAGTAGTGGTAGTAAACCAGCTTCATGTGATCACAGATAGAATGTCGTACAACTAGTAGTGGTAGTAAACCAGCTTCATGTGATCACAGATAGAATGTCGTACAACTAGTAGTGGTAGTAAACCAGCTTCATGTGATCACAGATAGAATGTCGTACAACTAGTAGTGGTAGTAAACCAGCTTCATGTGATCACAGATAGAATGTCGTACAACTAGTAGTGGTAGTAAACCAGCTTCATGTGATCACAGATAGAATGTCGTACAACTAGTAGTGGTAGTAAACCAGCTTCATGTGATCACAGATGGAATGTCGTACAACTAGTAGTGGTAGTAAACCAGCTTCATGTGATCACAGATAGAATGTCGTACAACTAGTAGTGGTAGTAAACCAGCTTCATGTGATCACAGATGGAATGTCGTACAACTAGTAGTGGTAGTAAACCAGCTTCATGTGATCACAGATAGAATGTCGTACAACTAGTAGTGGTAGTAAACCAGCTTCATGTGATCACAGATAGAATGTCGTACAACTAGTAGTGGTAGTAAACCAGCTTCATGTGATCACAGATGGAATGTCGAATGTCATGTGATCACAGATAGAATGTCGTACAAGTAGTAGTGGTAGTAAACCAGCTTCATGTGATCACAGATGGAATGTCGTACAACTAGTAGTGGTAGTAAACCAGCTTCATGTGATCACAGATGGAATGTCGTACAACTAGTAGTGGTAGTAAACCAGCTTCATGTGATCACAGATAGAATGTCGTACAACTAGTAGTGGTAGTAAACCAGCTTCATGTGATCACAGATAGAATGTCGTACAACTAGTAGTGGTAGTAAACCAGCTTCATGTGATCACAGATGGAATGTCGTACAACTAGTAGTGGTAGTAAACCAGCTTCATGTGATCACAGATAGAATGTCGTACAACTAGTAGTGGTAGTAAACCAGCTTCATGTGATCACAGATAGAATGTCGTACAACTAGTAGTGGTAGTAAACCAGCTTCATGTGATCACAGATACAAGAATGTCGTACAACTAGTAGTGGTAGTAAACCAGCTTCATGTGATCACAGATAGAATGTCGTACAACTAGTAGTGGTAGTAAACCAGCTTCATGTGATCACAGATGGAATGTCGTACAACTAGTAGTGGTAGTAAACCAGCTTCATGTGATCACAGATAGAATGTCGTACAACTAGTAGTGGTAGTAAACCAGCTTCATGTGATCACAGATAGAATGTCGTACAACTAGTAGTGGTAGTAAACCAGCTTCATGTGATCACAGATGGAATGTCGTACAACTAGTAGTGGTAGTAAACCAGCTTCATGTGATCACAGATAGAATGTCGTACAACTAGTAGTGGTAGTAAACCAGCTTCATGTGATCACAGATAGAATGTCGTACAACTAGTAGTGGTAGTAAACCAGCTTCATGTGATCACAGATAGAATGTCGTACAACTAGTAGTGGTAGTAAACCAGCTTCATGTGATCACAGATAGAATGTCGTACAACTAGTAGTGGTAGTAAACCAGCTTCATGTGATCACAGATAGAATGTCGTACAACTAGTAGTGGTAGTAAACCAGCTTCATGTGATCACAGATAGAATGTCGTACAACTAGTAGTGGTAGTAAACCAGCTTCATGTGATCACAGATAGAATGTCGTACAACTAGTAGTGGTAGTAAACCAGCTTCATGTGATCACAGATAGAATGTCGTACAACTAGTAGTGGTAGTAAACCAGCTTCATGTGATCACAGATAGAATGTCGTACAACTAGTAGTGGTAGTAAACCAGCTTCATGTGATCACAGATAGAATGTCGTACAACTAGTAGTGGTAGTAAACCAGCTTCATGTGATCACAGATAGAATGTCGTACAACTAGTAGTGGTAGTAAACCAGCTTCATGTGATCACAGATAGAATGTCGTACAACTAGTAGTGGTAGTAAACCAGCTTCATGTGATCACAGATAGAATGTCGTACAACTAGTAGTGGTAGTAAACCAGCTTCATGTGATCACAGATAGAATGTCGTACAACTAGTAGTGGTAGTAAACCAGCTTCATGTGATCACAGATAGAATGTCGTACAACTAGTAGTGGTAGTAAACCAGCTTCATGTGATCACAGATAGAATGTCGTACAACTAGTAGTGGTAGTAAACCAGCTTCATGTGATCACAGATAGAATGTCGTACAACTAGTAGTGGTAGTAAACCAGCTTCATGTGATCACAGATAGAATGTCGTACAACTAGTAGTGGTAGTAAACCAGCTTCATGTGATCACAGATGGAATGTCGTACAACTAGTAGTGGTAGTAAACCAGCTTCATGTGATCACAGATGGAATGTCGTACAACTAGTAGTGGTAGTAAACCAGCTTCATGTGATCACAGATAGAATGTCGTACAACTAGTAGTGGTAGTAAACCAGCTTCATGTGATCACAGATAGAATGTCGTACAACTAGTAGTGGTAGTAAACCAGCTTCATGTGATCACAGATAGAATGTCGTACAACTAGTAGTGGTAGTAAACCAGCTTCATGTGATCACAGATAGAATGTCGTACAACTAGTAGTGGTAGTAAACCAGCTTCATGTGATCACAGATAGAATGTCGTACAACTAGTAGTGGTAGTAAACCAGCTTCATGTGATCACAGATAGAATGTCGTACAACTAGTAGTGGTAGTAAACCAGCTTCATGTGATCACAGATAGAATGTCGTACAACTAGTAGTGGTAGTAAACCAGCTTCATGTGATCACAGATAGAATGTCGTACAACTAGTAGTGGTAGTAAACCAGCTTCATGTGATCACAGATAGAATGTCGTACAACTAGTAGTGGTAGTAAACCAGCTTCATGTGATCACAGATAGAATGTCGTACAACTAGTAGTGGTAGTAAACCAGCTTCATGTGATCACAGATAGAATGTCGTACAACTAGTAGTGGTAGTAAACCAGCTTCATGTGATCACAGATAGAATGTCGTACAACTAGTAGTGGTAGTAAACCAGCTTCATGTGATCACAGATAGAATGTCGTACAACTAGTAGTGGTAGTAAACCAGCTTCATGTGATCACAGATAGAATGTCGTACAACTAGTAGTGGTAGTAAACCAGCTTCATGTGATCACAGATAGAATGTCGTACAACTAGTAGTGGTAGTAAACCAGCTTCATGTGATCACAGATGGAATGTCGTACAACTAGTAGTGGTAGTAAACCAGCTTCATGTGATCACAGATGGAATGTCGTACAACTAGTAGTGGTAGTAAACCAGCTTCATGTGATCACAGATGGAATGTCGTACAACTAGTAGTGGTAGTAAACCAGCTTCATGTGATCACAGATAGAATGTCGTACAACTAGTAGTGGTAGTAAACCAGCTTCATGTGATCACAGATAGAATGTCGTACAACTAGTAGTGGTAGTAAACCAGCTTCATGTGATCACAGATAGAATGTCGTACAACTAGTAGTGGTAGTAAACCAGCTTCATGTGATCACAGATAGAATGTCGTACAACTAGTAGTGGTAGTAAACCAGCTTCATGTGATCACAGATAGAATGTCGTACAACTAGTAGTGGTAGTAAACCAGCTTCATGTGATCACAGATAGAATGTCGTACAACTAGTAGTGGTAGTAAACCAGCTTCATGTGATCACAGATAGAATGTCGTACAACTAGTAGTGGTAGTAAACCAGCTTCATGTGATCACAGATAGAATGTCGTACAACTAGTAGTGGTAGTAAACCAGCTTCATGTGATCACAGATAGAATGTCGTACAACTAGTAGTGGTAGTAAACCAGCTTCATGTGATCACAGATAGAATGTCGTACAACTAGTAGTGGTAGTAAACCAGCTTCATGTGATCACAGATAGAATGTCGTACAACTAGTAGTGGTAGTAAACCAGCTTCATGTGATCACAGATAGAATGTCGTACAACTAGTAGTGGTAGTAAACCAGCTTCATGTGATCACAGATGGAATGTCGTACAACTAGTAGTGGTAGTAAACCAGCTTCATGTGATCACAGATAGAATGTCGTACAACTAGTAGTGGTAGTAAACCAGCTTCATGTGATCACAGATAGAATGTCGTACAACTAGTAGTGGTAGTAAACCAGCTTCATGTGATCACAGATAGAATGTCGTACAACTAGTAGTGGTAGTAAACCAGCTTCATGTGATCACAGATAGAATGTCGTACAACTAGTAGTGGTAGTAAACCAGCTTCATGTGATCACAGATAGAATGTCGTACAACTAGTAGTGGTAGTAAACCAGCTTCATGTGATCACAGATAGAATGTCGTACAACTAGTAGTGGTAGTAAACCAGCTTCATGTGATCACAGATAGAATGTCGTACAACTAGTAGTGGTAGTAAACCAGCTTCATGTGATCACAGATAGAATGTCGTACAACTAGTAGTGGTAGTAAACCAGCTTCATGTGATCACAGATAGAATGTCGTACAACTAGTAGTGGTAGTAAACCAGCTTCATGTGATCACAGATAGAATGTCGTACAACTAGTAGTGGTAGTAAACCAGCTTCATGTGATCACAGATAGAATGTCGTACAACTAGTAGTGGTAGTAAACCAGCTTCATGTGATCACAGATAGAATGTCGTACAACTAGTAGTGGTAGTAAACCAGCTTCATGTGATCACAGATAGAATGTCGTACAACTAGTAGTGGTAGTAAACCAGCTTCATGTGATCACAGATAGAATGTCGTACAACTAGTAGTGGTAGTAAACCAGCTTCATGTGATCACAGATAGAATGTCGTACAACTAGTAGTGGTAGTAAACCAGCTTCATGTGATCACAGATAGAATGTCGTACAACTAGTAGTGGTAGTAAACCAGCTTCATGTGATCACAGATAGAATGTCGTACAACTAGTAGTGGTAGTAAACCAGCTTCATGTGATCACAGATAGAATGTCGTACAACTAGTAGTGGTAGTAAACCAGCTTCATGTGATCACAGATAGAATGTCGTACAACTAGTAGTGGTAGTAAACCAGCTTCATGTGATCACAGATAGAATGTCGTACAACTAGTAGTGGTAGTAAACCAGCTTCATGTGATCACAGATAGAATGTCGTACAACTAGTAGTGGTAGTAAACCAGCTTCATGTGATCACAGATGGAATGTCGTACAACTAGTAGTGGTAGTAAACCAGCTTCATGTGATCACAGATAGAATGTCGTACAACTAGTAGTGGTAGTAAACCAGCTTCATGTGATCACAGATAGAATGTCGTACAACTAGTAGTGGTAGTAAACCAGCTTCATGTGATCACAGATGGAATGTCGTACAACTAGTAGTGGTAGTAAACCAGCTTCATGTGATCACAGATAGAATGTCGTACAACTAGTAGTGGTAGTAAACCAGCTTCATGTGATCACAGATGATCACAGAGAATGTCGTACAACTAGTAGTGGTAGTAAACCAGCTTCATGTGATCACAGATAGAATGTCGTACAACTAGTAGTGGTAGTAAACCAGCTTCATGTGATCACAGATAGAATGTCGTACAACTAGTAGTGGTAGTAAACCAGCTTCATGTGATCACAGATAGAATGTCGTACAACTAGTAGTGGTAGTAAACCAGCTTCATGTGATCACAGATAGAATGTCGTACAACTAGTAGTGGTAGTAAACCAGCTTCATGTGATCACAGATAGAATGTCGTACAACTAGTAGTGGTAGTAAACCAGCTTCATGTGATCACAGATAGAATGTCGTACAACTAGTAGTGGTAGTAAACCAGCTTCATGTGATCACAGATAGAATGTCGTACAACTAGTAGTGGTAGTAAACCAGCTTCATGTGATCACAGATAGAATGTCGTACAACTAGTAGTGGTAGTAAACCAGCTTCATGTGATCACAGATAGAATGTCGTACAACTAGTAGTGGTAGTAAACCAGCTTCATGTGATCACAGATAGAATGTCGTACAACTAGTAGTGGTAGTAAACCAGCTTCATGTGATAGAATGTCGTACAACTAGTAGTGGTAGTAAACCAGCTTCATGTGATCACAGATAGAATGTCGTACAACTAGTAGTGGTAGTAAACCAGCTTCATGTGATCACAGATAGAATGTCGTACAACTAGTAGTGGTAGTAAACCAGCTTCATGTGATCACAGATAGAATGTCGTACAACTAGTAGTGGTAGTAAACCAGCTTCATGTGATCACAGATAGAATGTCGTACAACTAGTAGTGGTAGTAAACCAGCTTCATGTGATCACAGATAGAATGTCGTACAACTAGTAGTGGTAGTAAACCAGCTTCATGTGATCACAGATAGAATGTCGTACAACAGTAGTGGTAGTAAACCAGCTTCATGTGATCACAGATAGAATGTCGTACAACTAGTAGTGGTAGTAAACCAGCTTCATGTGATCACAGATAGAATGTCGTACAACTAGTAGTGGTAGTAAACCAGCTTCATGTGATCACAGATAGAATGTCGTACAACTAGTAGTGGTAGTAAACCAGCTTCATGTGATCACAGATAGAATGTCGTACAACTAGTAGTGGTAGTAAACCAGCTTCATGTGATCACAGATAGAATGTCGTACAACTAGTAGTGGTAGTAAACCAGCTTCATGTGATCACAGATAGAATGTCGTACAACTAGTAGTGGTAGTAAACCAGCTTCATGTGATCACAGATAGAATGTCGTACAACTAGTAGTGGTAGTAAACCAGCTTCATGTGATCACAGATAGAATGTCGTACAACTAGTAGTGGTAGTAAACCAGCTTCATGTGATCACAGATAGAATGTCGTACAACTAGTAGTGGTAGTAAACCAGCTTCATGTGATCACAGATAGAATGTCGTACAACTAGTAGTGGTAGTAAACCAGCTTCATGTGATCACAGATAGAATGTCGTACAACTAGTAGTGGTAGTAAACCAGCTTCATGTGATCACAGATGGAATGTCGTACAACTAGTAGTGGTAGTAAACCAGCTTCATGTGATCACAGATGGAATGTCGTACAACTAGTAGTGGTAGTAAACCAGCTTCATGTGATCACAGATAGAATGTCGTACAACTAGTAGTGGTAGTAAACCAGCTTCATGTGATCACAGATAGAATGTCGTACAACTAGTAGTGGTAGTAAACCAGCTTCATGTGATCACAGATAGAATGTCGTACAACTAGTAGTGGTAGTAAACCAGCTTCATGTGATCACAGATAGAATGTCGTACAACTAGTAGTGGTAGTAAACCAGCTTCATGTGATCACAGATAGAATGTCGTACAACTAGTAGTGGTAGTAAACCAGCTTCATGTGATCACAGATAGAATGTCGTACAACTAGTAGTGGTAGTAAACCAGCTTCATGTGATCACAGATAGAATGTCGTACAACTAGTAGTGGTAGTAAACCAGCTTCATGTGATCACAGATAGAATGTCGTACAACTAGTAGTGGTAGTAAACCAGCTTCATGTGATCACAGATGGAATGTCGTACAACTAGTAGTGGTAGTAAACCAGCTTCATGTGATCACAGATAGAATGTCGTACAACTAGTAGTGGTAGTAAACCAGCTTCATGTGATCACAGATAGAATGTCGTACAACTAGTAGTGGTAGTAAACCAGCTTCATGTGATCACAGATAGAATGTCGTACAACTAGTAGTGGTAGTAAACCAGCTTCATGTGATCACAGATAGAATGTCGTACAACTAGTAGTGGTAGTAAACCAGCTTCATGTGATCACAGATGGAATGTCGTACAACTAGTAGTGGTAGTAAACCAGCTTCATGTGATCACAGATAGAATGTCGTACAACTAGTAGTGGTAGTAAACCAGCTTCATGTGATCACAGATAGAATGTCGTACAACTAGTAGTGGTAGTAAACCAGCTTCATGTGATCACAGATAGAATGTCGTACAACTAGTAGTGGTAGTAAACCAGCTTCATGTGATCACAGATAGAATGTCGTACAACTAGTAGTGGTAGTAAACCAGCTTCATGTGATCACAGATAGAATGTCGTACAACTAGTAGTGGTAGTAAACCAGCTTCATGTGATCACAGATAGAATGTCGTACAACTAGTAGTGGTAGTAAACCAGCTTCATGTGATCACAGATAGAATGTCGTACAACTAGTAGTGGTAGTAAACCAGCTTCATGTGATCACAGATAGAATGTCGTACAACTAGTAGTGGTAGTAAACCAGCTTCATGTGATCACAGATAGAATGTCGTACAACTAGTAGTGGTAGTAAACCAGCTTCATGTGATCACAGATAGAATGTCGTACAACTAGTAGTGGTAGTAAACCAGCTTCATGTGATCACAGATAGAATGTCGTACAACTAGTAGTGGTAGTAAACCAGCTTCATGTGATCACAGATGGAATGTCGTACAACTAGTAGTGGTAGTAAACCAGCTTCATGTGATCACAGATAGAATGTCGTACAACTAGTAGTGGTAGTAAACCAGCTTCATGTGATCACAGATAGAATGTCGTACAACTAGTAGTGGTAGTAAACCAGCTTCATGTGATCACAGATAGAATGTCGTACAACTAGTAGTGGTAGTAAACCAGCTTCATGTGATCACAGATAGAATGTCGTACAACTAGTAGTGGTAGTAAACCAGCTTCATGTGATCACAGATAGAATGTCGTACAACTAGTAGTGGTAGTAAACCAGCTTCATGTGATCACAGATGAATGTCGTACAACTAGTAGTGGTAGTAAACCAGCTTCATGTGATCACAGATAGAATGTCGTACAACTAGTAGTGGTAGTAAACCAGCTTCATGTGATCACAGATAGAATGTCGTACAACTAGTAGTGGTAGTAAACCAGCTTCATGTGATCACAGATAGAATGTCGTACAACTAGTAGTGGTAGTAAACCAGCTTCATGTGATCACAGATGGAATGTCGTACAACTAGTAGTGGTAGTAAACCAGCTTCATGTGATCACAGATAGAATGTCGTACAACTAGTAGTGGTAGTAAACCAGCTTCATGTGATCACAGATAGAATGTCGTACAACTAGTAGTGGTAGTAAACCAGCTTCATGTGATCACAGATAGAATGTCGTACAACTAGTAGTGGTAGTAAACCAGCTTCATGTGATCACAGATAGAATGTCGTACAACTAGTAGTGGTAGTAAACCAGCTTCATGTGATCACAGATAGAATGTCGTACAACTAGTAGTGGTAGTAAACCAGCTTCATGTGATCACAGATAGAATGTCGTACAACTAGTAGTGGTAGTAAACCAGCTTCATGTGATCACAGATAGAATGTCGTACAACTAGTAGTGGTAGTAAACCAGCTTCATGTGATCACAGATAGAATGTCGTACAACTAGTAGTGGTAGTAAACCAGCTTCATGTGATCACAGATAGAATGTCGTACAACTAGTAGTGGTAGTAAACCAGCTTCATGTGATCACAGATAGAATGTCGTACAACTAGTAGTGGTAGTAAACCAGCTTCATGTGATCACAGATGGAATGTCGTACAACTAGTAGTGGTAGTAAACCAGCTTCATGTGATCACAGATGGAATGTCGTACAACTAGTAGTGGTAGTAAACCAGCTTCATGTGATCACAGATAGAATGTCGTACAACTAGTAGTGGTAGTAAACCAGCTTCATGTGATCACAGATAGAATGTCGTACAACTAGTAGTGGTAGTAAACCAGCTTCATGTGATCACAGATAGAATGTCGTACAACTAGTAGTGGTAGTAAACCAGCTTCATGTGATCACAGATAGAATGTCGTACAACTAGTAGTGGTAGTAAACCAGCTTCATGTGATCACAGATAGAATGTCGTACAACTAGTAGTGGTAGTAAACCAGCTTCATGTGATCACAGATAGAATGTCGTACAACTAGTAGTGGTAGTAAACCAGCTTCATGTGATCACAGATAGAATGTCGTACAACTAGTAGTGGTAGTAAACCAGCTTCATGTGATCACAGATAGAATGTCGTACAACTAGTAGTGGTAGTAAACCAGCTTCATGTGATCACAGATAGAATGTCGTACAACTAGTAGTGGTAGTAAACCAGCTTCATGTGATCACAGATAGAATGTGTACAACTAGTAGTGGTAGTAAACCAGCTTCATGTGATCACAGATAGTACAACTAGTAGTGGTAGTAAACCAGCTTCATGTGATCACAGATAGAATGTCGTACAACTAGTAGTGGTAGTAAACCAGCTTCATGTGATCACAGATAGAATGTCGTACAACTAGTAGTGGTAGTAAACCAGCTTCATGTGATCACAGATAGAATGTCGTACAACTAATGTAGTAAACCAGCTTCATGTGATCACAGAGTGGTACAACTAGTAGTGGTAGTAAACCAGCTTCATGTGATCACAGATGGAATGTCGTACAACTAGTAGTGGTAGTAAACCAGCTTCATGTGATCACAGATAGAATGTCGTACAACTAGTAGTAGTAGTAAACCAGCTTCATGTGATCACAGATAGAATGTCGTACAACTAGTAGTGGTAGTAAACCAGCTTCATGTGATCACAGATAGAATGTCGTACAACTAGTAGTGGTAGTAAACCAGCTTCATGTGATCACAGATAGAATGTCGTACAACTAGTAGTGGTAGTAAACCAGCTTCATGTGATCACAGATAGAATGTCGTACAACTAGTAGTGGTAGTAAACCAGCTTCATGTGATCACAGATAGAATGTCGTACAACTAGTAGTGGTAGTAAACCAGCTTCATGTGATCACAGATAGAATGTCGTACAACTAGTAGTGGTAGTAAACCAGCTTCATGTGATCACAGATAGAATGTCGTACAACTAGTAGTGGTAGTAAACCAGCTTCATGTGATCACAGATAGAATGTCGTACAACTAGTAGTGGTAGTAAACCAGCTTCATGTGATCACAGATAGAATGTCGTACACCAGCTTCATGTGATCACAGTATGTCGTACAACTAGTAGTGGTAGTAAACCAGCTTCATGTGATCACAGATAGAATGTCGTACAACTAGTAGTGGTAGTAAACCAGCTTCATGTGATCACAGATGGAATGTCGTACAACTAGTAGTGGTAGTAAACCAGCTTCATGTGATCACAGATGGAATGTCGTACAACTAGTAGTGGTAGTAAACCAGCTTCATGTGATCACAGATGGAATGTCGTACAACTAGTAGTGGTAGTAAACCAGCTTCATGTGATCACAGATGGAATGTCGTACAACTAGTAGTGGTAGTAAACCAGCTTCATGTGATCACAGATGGAATGTCGTACAACTAGTAGTGGTAGTAAACCAGCTTCATGTGATCACAGATACAACTAGTAGTGGTAGTAAACCAATGTCGTACAACTAGTAGTGGTAGTAAACCAGCTTCATGTGATCACAGATAGAATGTCGTACAACTAGTAGTGGTAGTAAACCAGCTTCATGTGATCACAGATAGAATGTCGTACAACTAGTAGTGGTAGTAAACCAGCTTCATGTGATCACAGATAGAAGTACAACTAGTAGTGGTAGTAAACCAGCTTCATGTGATCACAGATAGAATGTCGTACAACTAGTAGTGGTAGTAAACCAGCTTCATGTGATCACAGATAGAATGTCGTACAACTAGTAGTGGTAGTAAACCAGCTTCATGTGATCACAGATAGAATGTCGTACAACTAGTAGTGGTAGTAAACCAGCTTCATGTGATCACAGATAGAATGTCGTACAACTAGTAGTGGTAGTAAACCAGCTTCATGTGATCACAGATAGAATGTCGTACAACTAGTAGTGGTAGTAAACCAGCTTCATGTGATCACAGATAGAATGTCGTACAACTAGTAGTGGTAGTAAACCAGCTTCATGTGATCACAGATAGAATGTCGTACAACTAGTAGTGGTAGTAAACCAGCTTCATGTGATCACAGATAGAATGTCGTACAACTAGTAGTGGTAGTAAACCAGCTTCATGTGATCACAGATAGAATGTCGTACAACTAGTAGTGGTAGTAAACCAGCTTCATGTGATCACAGATAGAATGTCGTACAACTAGTAGTGGTAGTAAACCAGCTTCATGTGATCACAGATAGAATGTCGTACAACTAGTAGTGGTAGTAAACCAGCTTCATGTGATCACAGATAGAATGTCGTACAACTAGTAGTGGTAGTAAACCAGCTTCATGTGATCACAGATGGAATGTCGTACAACTAGTAGTGGTAGTAAACCAGCTTCATGTGATCACAGATAGAATGTCGTACAACTAGTAGTGGTAGTAAACCAGCTTCATGTGATCACAGATGGAATGTCGTACAACTAGTAGTGGTAGTAAACCAGCTTCATGTGATCACAGATAGAATGTCGTACAACTAGTAGTGGTAGTAAACCAGCTTCATGTGATCACAGATAGAATGTCGTACAACTAGTAGTGGTAGTAAACCAGCTTCATGTGATCACAGATGGAATGTCGTACAACTAGTAGTGGTAGTAAACCAGCTTCATGTGATCACAGATAGAATGTCGTACAACTAGTAGTGGTAGTAAACCAGCTTCATGTGATCACAGATAGAATGTCGTACAACTAGTAGTGGTAGTAAACCAGCTTCATGTGATCACAGATGGAATGTCGTACAACTAGTAGTGGTAGTAAACCAGCTTCATGTGATCACAGATAGAATGTCGTACAACTAGTAGTGGTAGTAAACCAGCTTCATGTGATCACAGATGGAATGTCGTACAACTAGTAGTGGTAGTAAACCAGCTTCATGTGATCACAGATAGAATGTCGTACAACTAGTAGTGGTAGTAAACCAGCTTCATGTGATCACAGATAGAATGTCGTACAACTAGTAGTGGTAGTAAACCAGCTTCATGTGATCACAGATAGAATGTCGTACAACTAGTAGTGGTAGTAAACCAGCTTCATGTGATCACAGATAGAATGTCGTACAACTAGTAGTGGTAGTAAACCAGCTTCATGTGATCACAGATAGAATGTCGTACAACTAGTAGTGGTAGTAAACCAGCTTCATGTGATCACAGATAGAATGTCGTACAACTAGTAGTGGTAGTAAACCAGCTTCATGTGATCACAGATAGAATGTCGTACAACTAGTAGTGGTAGTAAACCAGCTTCATGTGATCACAGATAGAATGTCGTACAACTAGTAGTGGTAGTAAACCAGCTTCATGTGATCACAGATAGAATGTCGTACAACTAGTAGTGGTAGTAAACCAGCTTCATGTGATCACAGATGGAATGTCGTACAACTAGTAGTGGTAGTAAACCAGCTTCATGTGATCACAGATGGAATGTCGTACAACTAGTAGTGGTAGTAAACCAGCTTCATGTGATCACAGATGGAATGTCGTACAACTAGTAGTGGTAGTAAACCAGCTTCATGTGATCACAGATGGAATGTCGTACAACTAGTAGTGGTAGTAAACCAGCTTCATGTGATCACAGATAGAATGTCGTACAACTAGTAGTGGTAGTAAACCAGCTTCATGTGATCACAGATAGAATGTCGTACAACTAGTAGTGGTAGTAAACCAGCTTCATGTGATCACAGATAGAATGTCGTACAACTAGTAGTGGTAGTAAACCAGCTTCATGTGATCACAGATAGAATGTCGTACAACTAGTAGTGGTAGTAAACCAGCTTCATGTGATCACAGATAGAATGTCGTACAACTAGTAGTGGTAGTAAACCAGCTTCATGTGATCACAGATAGAATGTCGTACAACTAGTAGTGGTAGTAAACCAGCTTCATGTGATCACAGATAGAATGTCGTACAACTAGTAGTGGTAGTAAACCAGCTTCATGTGATCACAGATAGAATGTCGTACAACTAGTAGTGGTAGTAAACCAGCTTCATGTGATCACAGATGGAATGTCGTACAACTAGTAGTGGTAGTAAACCAGCTTCATGTGATCACAGATAGAATGTCGTACAACTAGTAGTGGTAGTAAACCAGCTTCATGTGATCACAGATAGAATGTCGTACAACTAGTAGTGGTAGTAAACCAGCTTCATGTGATCACAGATAGAATGTCGTACAACTAGTAGTGGTAGTAAACCAGCTTCATGTGATCACAGATGGAATGTCGTACAACTAGTAGTGGTAGTAAACCAGCTTCATGTGATCACAGATGGAATGTCGTACAACTAGTAGTGGTAGTAAACCAGCTTCATGTGATCACAGATAGAATGTCGTACAACTAGTAGTGGTAGTAAACCAGCTTCATGTGATCACAGATAGAATGTCGTACAACTAGTAGTGGTAGTAAACCAGCTTCATGTGATCACAGATAGAATGTCGTACAACTAGTAGTGGTAGTAAACCAGCTTCATGTGATCACAGATAGAATGTCGTACAACTAGTAGTGGTAGTAAACCAGCTTCATGTGATCACAGATAGAATGTCGTACAACTAGTAGTGGTAGTAAACCAGCTTCATGTGATCACAGATAGAATGTCGTACAACTAGTAGTGGTAGTAAACCAGCTTCATGTGATCACAGATAGAATGTCGTACAACTAGTAGTGGTAGTAAACCAGCTTCATGTGATCACAGATAGAATGTCGTACAACTAGTAGTGGTAGTAAACCAGCTTCATGTGATCACAGATGGAATGTCGTACAACTAGTAGTGGTAGTAAACCAGCTTCATGTGATCACAGATAGAATGTCGTACAACTAGTAGTGGTAGTAAACCAGCTTCATGTGATCACAGATGGAATGTCGTACAACTAGTAGTGGTAGTAAACCAGCTTCATGTGATCACAGATAGAATGTCGTACAACTAGTAGTGGTAGTAAACCAGCTTCATGTGATCACAGATGGAATGTCGTACAACTAGTAGTGGTAGTAAACCAGCTTCATGTGATCACAGATGGAATGTCGTACAACTAGTAGTGGTAGTAAACCAGCTTCATGTGATCACAGATGGAATGTCGTACAACTAGTAGTGGTAGTAAACCAGCTTCATGTGATCACAGATAGAATGTCGTACAACTAGTAGTGGTAGTAAACCAGCTTCATGTGATCACAGATGGAATGTCGTACAACTAGTAGTGGTAGTAAACCAGCTTCATGTGATCACAGATAGAATGTCGTACAACTAGTAGTGGTAGTAAACCAGCTTCATGTGATCACAGATAGAATGTCGTACAACTAGTAGTGGTAGTAAACCAGCTTCATGTGATCACAGATAGAATGTCGTACAACTAGTAGTGGTAGTAAACCAGCTTCATGTGATCACAGATAGAATGTCGTACAACTAGTAGTGGTAGTAAACCAGCTTCATGTGATCACAGATAGAATGTCGTACAACTAGTAGTGGTAGTAAACCAGCTTCATGTGATCACAGATAGAATGTCGTACAACTAGTAGTGGTAGTAAACCAGCTTCATGTGATCACAGATAGAATGTCGTA
Organism: Tachypleus tridentatus; assembly: GCF_004210375.1. Lineage (NCBI taxonomy): Eukaryota > Metazoa > Arthropoda > Merostomata > Xiphosura > Limulidae > Tachypleus > Tachypleus tridentatus. The sequence continues at coordinate 4,125,443 of NC_134837.1, read as the reverse complement.
CAACTAGTAGTGGTAGTAAACCAGCTTCATGTGATCACAGATGGAATGTCGTACAACTAGTAGTGGTAGTAAACCAGCTTCATGTGATCACAGATAGAATGTCGTACAACTAGTAGTGGTAGTAAACCAGCTTCATGTGATCACAGATAGAATGTCGTACAACTAGTAGTGGTAGTAAACCAGCTTCATGTGATCACAGATAGAATGTCGTACAACTAGTAGTGGTAGTAAACCAGCTTCATGTGATCACAGATAGAATGTCGTACAACTAGTAGTGGTAGTAAACCACCACAGATCACAGAGAATGTCGTACAACTAGTAGTGGTAGTAAACCAGCTTCATGTGATCACAGATAGAATGTCGTACAACTAGTAGTGGTAGTAAACCAGCTTCATGTGATCACAGATAGAATGTCGTACAACTAGTAGTGGTAGTAAACCAGCTTCATGTGATCACAGATAGAATGTCGTACAACTAGTAGTGGTAGTAAACCAGCTTCATGTGATCACAGATAGAATGTCGTACAACTAGTAGTGGTAGTAAACCAGCTTCATGTGATCACAGATAGAATGTCGTACAACTAGTAGTGGTAGTAAACCAGCTTCATGTGATCACAGATAGAATGTCGTACAACTAGTAGTGGTAGTAAACCAGCTTCATGTGATCACAGATAGAATGTCGTACAACTAGTAGTGGTAGTAAACCAGCTTCATGTGATCACAGATAGAATGTCGTACAACTAGTAGTGGTAGTAAACCAGCTTCATGTGATCACAGATAGAATGTCGTACAACTAGTAGTGGTAGTAAACCAGCTTCATGTGATCACAGATAGAATGTCGTACAACTAGTAGTGGTAGTAAACCAGCTTCATGTGATCACAGATAGAATGTCGTACAACTAGTAGTGGTAGTAAACCAGCTTCATGTGATCACAGATAGAATGTCGTACAACTAGTAGTGGTAGTAAACCAGCTTCATGTGATCACAGATAGAATGTCGTACAACTAGTAGTGGTAGTAAACCAGCTTCATGTGATCACAGATAGAATGTCGTACAACTAGTAGTGGTAGTAAACCAGCTTCATGTGATCACAGATAGAATGTCGTACAACTAGTAGTGGTAGTAAACCAGCTTCATGTGATCACAGATAGAATGTCGTACAACTAGTAGTGGTAGTAAACCAGCTTCATGTGATCACAGATAGAATGTCGTACAACTAGTAGTGGTAGTAAACCAGCTTCATGTGATCACAGATGGAATGTCGTACAACTAGTAGTGGTAGTAAACCAGCTTCATGTGATCACAGATGGAATGTCGTACAACTAGTAGTGGTAGTAAACCAGCTTCATGTGATCACAGATGGAATGTCGTACAACTAGTAGTGGTAGTAAACCAGCTTCATGTGATCACAGATGGAATGTCGTACAACTAGTAGTGGTAGTAAACCAGCTTCATGTGATCACAGATGGAATGTCGTACAACTAGTAGTGGTAGTAAACCAGCTTCATGTGATCACAGATGGAATGTCGTACAACTAGTAGTGGTAGTAAACCAGCTTCATGTGATCACAGATAGAATGTCGTACAACTAGTAGTGGTAGTAAACCAGCTTCATGTGATCACAGATGGAATGTCGTACAACTAGTAGTGGTAGTAAACCAGCTTCATGTGATCACAGATAGAATGTCGTACAACTAGTAGTGGTAGTAAACCAGCTTCATGTGATCACAGATAGAATGTCGTACAACTAGTAGTGGTAGTAAACCAGCTTCATGTGATCACATGTGATCACAGATAGAATGTCGTACAACTAGTAGTGGTAGTAAACCAGCTTCATGTGATCACAGATAGAATGTCGTACAACTAGTAGTGGTAGTAAACCACCAGCAGATCACAGAGAATGTTACAACATGTGATCACATGTGATCACAGATAGAATGTCGTACAACTAGTAGTGGTAGTAAACCAGCTTCATGTGATCACAGATAGAATGTCGTACAACTAGTAGTGGTAGTAAACCAGCTTCATGTGATCACAGATAGAATGTCGTACAACTAGTAGTGGTAGTAAACCAGCTTCATGTGATCACAGATAGAATGTCGTACAACTAGTAGTGGTAGTAAACCAGCTTCATGTGATCACAGATGGAATGTCGTACAACTAGTAGTGGTAGTAAACCAGCTTCATGTGATCACAGATGGTAGTAAACCAGCTTCATGTGATCACAGATGGAATGTCGTACAACTAGTAGTGGTAGTAAACCAGCTTCATGTGATCACAGATGGAATGTCGTACAACTAGTAGTGGTAGTAAACCAGCTTCATGTGATCACAGATGGAATGTCGTACAACTAGTAGTGGTAGTAAACCAGCTTCATGTGATCACAGATAGAATGTCGTACAACTAGTAGTGGTAGTAAACCAGCTTCATGTGATCACAGATAGAATGTCGTACAACTAGTAGTGGTAGTAAACCAGCTTCATGTGATCACAGATAGAATGTCGTACAACTAGTAGTGGTAGTAAACCAGCTTCATGTGATCACAGATAGAATGTCGTACAACTAGTAGTGGTAGTAAACCAGCTTCATGTGATCACAGATAGAATGTCGTACAACTAGTAGTGGTAGTAAACCAGCTTCATGTGATCACAGATAGAATGTCGTACAACTAGTAGTGGTAGTAAACCAGCTTCATGTGATCACAGATAGAATGTCGTACAACTAGTAGTGGTAGTAAACCAGCTTCATGTGATCACAGAATGTCGTACAACTAGTAGTGGTAGAATGTCGTACAACTAGTAGTGGTAGTAAACCAGCTTCATGTGATCACAGATAGAATGTCGTACAACTAGTAGTGGTAGTAAACCAGCTTCATGTGATCACAGATAGAATGTCGTACAACTAGTAGTGGTAGTAAACCAGCTTCATGTGATCACAGATAGAATGTCGTACAACTAGTAGTGGTAGTAAACCAGCTTCATGTGATCACAGATGGAATGTCGTACAACTAGTAGTGGTAGTAAACCAGCTTCATGTGATCACAGATGGAATGTCGTACAACTAGTAGTGGTAGTAAACCAGCTTCATGTGATCACAGATGGAATGTCGTACAACTAGTAGTGGTAGTAAACCAGCTTCATGTGATCACAGATGGAATGTCGTACAACTAGTAGTGGTAGTAAACCAGCTTCATGTGATCACAGATGGAATGTCGTACAACTAGTAGTGGTAGTAAACCAGCTTCATGTGATCACAGATAGAATGTCGTACAACTAGTAGTGGTAGTAAACCAGCTTCATGTGATCACAGATAGAATGTCGATAGTAATGTGTGTACAGATAGAATGTCGTACAACTAGTAGTGGTAGTAAACCAGCTTCATGTGATCACAGATAGAATGTCGTACAACTAGTAGTGGTAGTAAACCAGCTTCATGTGATCACATGTGATCACAGAGAATGTCGTACAACTAGTAGTGGTAGTAAACCAGCTTCATGTGATCACAGATAGAATGTCGTACAACTAGTAGTGGTAGTAAACCAGCTTCATGTGATCACAGATAGAATGTCGTACAACTAGTAGTGGTAGTAAACCAGCTTCATGTGATCACAGATAGAATGTCGTACAACTAGTAGTGGTAGTAAACCAGCTTCATGTGATCACGGATGGAATGTCGTACAACTAGTAGTGGTAGTAAACCAGCTTCATGTGATCACAGATGGAATGTCGTACAACTAGTAGTGGTAGTAAACCAGCTTCATGTGATCACAGATAGAATGTCGTACAACTAGTAGTGGTAGTAAACCAGCTTCATGTGATCACAGATGGAATGTCGTACAACTAGTAGTGGTAGTAAACCAGCTTCATGTGATCACAGATAGAATGTCGTACAACTAGTAGTGGTAGTAAACCAGCTTCATGTGATCACAGATGGAATGTCGTACAACTAGTAGTGGTAGTAAACCAGCTTCATGTGATCACAGATAGAATGTCGTACAACTAGTAGTGGTAGTAAACCAGCTTCATGTGATCACAGATAGAATGTCGTACAACTAGTAGTGGTAGTAAACCAGCTTCATGTGATCACAGATAGAATGTCGTACAACTAGTAGTGGTAGTAAACCAGCTTCATGTGATCACAGATAGAATGTCGTACAACTAGTAGTGGTAGTAAACCAGCTTCATGTGATCACAGATAGAATGTCGTACAACTAGTAGTGGTAGTAAACCAGCTTCATGTGATCACAGATAGAATGTCGTACAACTAGTAGTGGTAGTAAACCAGCTTCATGTGATCACAGATAGAATGTCGTACAACTAGTAGTGGTAGTAAACCAGCTTCATGTGATCACAGATGGAATGTCGTACAACTAGTAGTGGTAGTAAACCAGCTTCATGTGATCACAGATGGAATGTCGTACAACTAGTAGTGGTAGTAAACCAGCTTCATGTGATCACAGATGGAATGTCGTACAACTAGTAGTGGTAGTAAACCAGCTTCATGTGATCACAGATGGAATGTCGTACAACTAGTAGTGGTAGTAAACCAGCTTCATGTGATCACAGATGGAATGTCGTACAACTAGTAGTGGTAGTAAACCAGCTTCATGTGATCACAGATAGAATGTCGTACAACTAGTAGTGGTAGTAAACCAGCTTCATGTGATCACAGATAGAATGTCGTACAACTAGTAGTGGTAGTAAACCAGCTTCATGTGATCACAGATAGAATGTCGTACAACTAGTAGTGGTAGTAAACCAGCTTCATGTGATCACAGATAGAATGTCGTACAACTAGTAGTGGTAGTAAACCAGCTTCATGTGATCACAGATAGAATGTCGTACAACTAGTAGTGGTAGTAAACCAGCTTCATGTGATCACAGATGGAATGTCGTACAACTAGTAGTGGTAGTAAACCAGCTTCATGTGATCACAGATAGAATGTCGTACAACTAGTAGTGGTAGTAAACCAGCTTCATGTGATCACAGATGGAATGTCGTACAACTAGTAGTGGTAGTAAACCAGCTTCATGTGATCACAGATAGAATGTCGTACAACTAGTAGTGGTAGTAAACCAGCTTCATGTGATCACAGATGGAATGTCGTACAACTAGTAGTGGTAGTAAACCAGCTTCATGTGATCACAGATGGAATGTCGTACAACTAGTAGTGGTAGTAAACCAGCTTCATGTGATCACAGATGGAATGTCGTACAACTAGTAGTGGTAGTAAACCAGCTTCATGTGATCACAGATGGAATGTCGTACAACTAGTAGTGGTAGTAAACCAGCTTCATGTGATCACAGATAGAATGTCGTACAACTAGTAGTGGTAGTAAACCAGCTTCATGTGATCACAGATGGAATGTCGTACAACTAGTAGTGGTAGTAAACCAGCTTCATGTGATCACAGATAGAATGTCGTACAACTAGTAGTGGTAGTAAACCAGCTTCATGTGATCACAGATAGAATGTCGTACAACTAGTAGTGGTAGTAAACCAACAGATATGTAGTGGTAGTAAACCAGCTTCATGTGATCACAGATAGAATGTCGTACAACTAGTAGTGGTAGTAAACCAGCTTCATGTGATCACAGATAGAATGTCGTACAACTAGTAGTGGTAGTAAACCAGCTTCATGTGATCACAGATAGAATGTCGTACAACTAGTAGTGGTAGTAAACCAGCTTCATGTGATCACAGATAGAATGTCGTACAACTAGTAGTGGTAGTAAACCAGCTTCATGTGATCACAGATAGAATGTCGTACAACTAGTAGTGGTAGTAAACCAGCTTCATGTGATCACAGATAGAATGTCGTACAACTAGTAGTGGTAGTAAACCAGCTTCATGTGATCACAGATAGAATGTCGTACAACTAGTAGTGGTAGTAAACCAGCTTCATGTGATCACAGATGGAATGTCGTACAACTAGTAGTGGTAGTAAACCAGCTTCATGTGATCACAGATGGAATGTCGTACAACTAGTAGTGGTAGTAAACCAGCTTCATGTGATCACAGATGGAATGTCGTACAACTAGTAGTGGTAGTAAACCAGCTTCATGTGATCACAGATGGAATGTCGTACAACTAGTAGTGGTAGTAAACCAGCTTCATGTGATCACAGATGGAATGTCGTACAACTAGTAGTGGTAGTAAACCAGCTTCATGTGATCACAGATAGAATGTCGTACAACTAGTAGTGGTAGTAAACCAGCTTCATGTGATCACAGATAGAATGTCGTACAACTAGTAGTGGTAGTAAACCAGCTTCATGTGATCACAGATAGAATGTCGTACAACTAGTAGTGGTAGTAAACCAGCTTCATGTGATCACAGATAGAATGTCGTACAACTAGTAGTGGTAGTAAACCAGCTTCATGTGATCACAGATAGAATGTCGTACAACTAGTAGTGGTAGTAAACCAGCTTCATGTGATCACAGATAGAATGTCGTACAACTAGTAGTGGTAGTAAACCAGCTTCATGTGATCACAGATAGAATGTCGTACAACTAGTAGTGGTAGTAAACCAGCTTCATGTGATCACAGATAGAATGTCGTACAACTAGTAGTGGTAGTAAACCAGCTTCATGTGATCACAGATAGAATGTCGTACAACTAGTAGTGGTAGTAAACCAGCTTCATGTGATCACAGATAGAATGTCGTACAACTAGTAGTGGTAGTAAACCAGCTTCATGTGATCACAGATGGAATGTCGTACAACTAGTAGTGGTAGTAAACCAGCTTCATGTGATCACAGATGGAATGTCGTACAACTAGTAGTGGTAGTAAACCAGCTTCATGTGATCACAGATGAATGTCGTACAACTAGTAGTGGTAGTAAACCAGCTTCATGTGATCACAGATGGAATGTCGTACAACTAGTAGTGGTAGTAAACCAGCTTCATGTGATCACAGATGGAATGTCGTACAACTAGTAGTGGTAGTAAACCAGCTTCATGTGATCACAGATAGAATGTCGTACAACTAGTAGTGGTAGTAAACCAGCTTCATGTGATCACAGATAGAATGTCGTACAACTAGTAGTGGTAGTAAACCAGCTTCATGTGATCACAGATAGAATGTCGTACAACTAGTAGTGGTAGTAAACCAGCTTCATGTGATCACAGATGGAATGTCGTACAACTAGTAGTGGTAGTAAACCAGCTTCATGTGATCACAGATGGAATGTCGTACAACTAGTAGTGGTAGTAAACCAGCTTCATGTGTGGTAGTAAACCAGCTTCATGTGATCACAGATGGAATGTCGTACAACTAGTAGTGGTAGTAAACCAGCTTCATGTGATCACAGATAGAATGTCGTACAACTAGTAGTGGTAGTAAACCAGCTTCATGTGATCACAGATAGAATGTCGTACAACTAGTAGTGGTAGTAAACCAGCTTCATGTGATCACAGATAGAATGTCGTACAACTAGTAGTGGTAGTAAACCAGCTTCATGTGATCACAGATGGAATGTCGTACAACTAGTAGTGGTAGTAAACCAGCTTCATGTGATCACAGATAGAATGTCGTACAACTAGTAGTGGTAGTAAACCAGCTTCATGTGATCACAGAGATAGAATGTCGTACAACTAGTAGTGGTAGTAAACCAGCTTCATGTGATCACAGATAGAATGTCGTACAACTAGTAGTGGTAGTAAACCAGCTTCATGTGATCACAGATAGAATGTCGTACAACTAGTAGTGGTAGTAAACCAGCTTCATGTGATCACAGATAGAATGTCGTACAACTAGTAGTGGTAGTAAACCAGCTTCATGTGATCACAGATAGAATGTCGTACAACTAGTAGTGGTAGTAAACCAGCTTCATGTGATCACAGATAGAATGTCGTACAACTAGTAGTGGTAGTAAACCAGCTTCATGTGATCACAGATAGAATGTCGTACAACTAGTAGTGGTAGTAAACCAGCTTCATGTGATCACAGATGGAATGTCGTACAACTAGTAGTGGTAGTAAACCAGCTTCATGTGATCACAGATGGAATGTCGTACAACTAGTAGTGGTAGTAAACCAGCTTCATGTGATCACAGATGGAATGTCGTACAACTAGTAGTGGTAGTAAACCAGCTTCATGTGATCACAGATGGAATGTCGTACAACTAGTAGTGGTAGTAAACCAGCTTCATGTGATCACAGATGGAATGTCGTACAACTAGTAGTGGTAGTAAACCAGCTTCATGTGATCACAGATGGAATGTCGTACAACTAGTAGTGGTAGTAAACCAGCTTCATGTGATCACAGATAGAATGTCGTACAACTAGTAGTGGTAGTAAACCAGCTTCATGTGATCACAGATAGAATGTCGTACAACTAGTAGTGGTAGTAAACCAGCTTCATGTGATCACAGATAGAATGTCGTACAACTAGTAGTGGTAGTAAACCAGCTTCATGTGATCACAGATAGAATGTCGTACAACTAGTAGTGGTAGTAAACCAGCTTCATGTGATCACAGATAGAATGTCGTACAACTAGTAGTGGTAGTAAACCAGCTTCATGTGATCACAGATAGAATGTCGTACAACTAGTAGTGGTAGTAAACCAGCTTCATGTGATCACAGATAGAATGTCGTACAACTAGTAGTGGTAGTAAACCAGCTTCATGTGATCACAGATGGAATGTCGTACAACTAGTAGTGGTAGTAAACCAGCTTCATGTGATCACAGATGGAATGTCGTACAACTAGTAGTGGTAGTAAACCAGCTTCATGTGATCACAGATGGAATGTCGTACAACTAGTAGTGGTAGTAAACCAGCTTCATGTGATCACAGATAGAATGTCGTACAACTAGTAGTGGTAGTAAACCAGCTTCATGTGATCACAGATGGAATGTCGTACAACTAGTAGTGGTAGTAAACCAGCTTCATGTGATCACAGATAGAATGTCGTACAACTAGTAGTGGTAGTAAACCAGCTTCATGTGATCACAGATAGAATGTCGTACAACTAGTAGTGGTAGTAAACCAGCTTCATGTGATCACAGATAGAATGTCGTACAACTAGTAGTGGTAGTAAACCAGCTTCATGTGATCACAGATAGAATGTCGTACAACTAGTAGTGGTAGTAAACCAGCTTCATGTGATCACAGATAGAATGTCGTACAACTAGTAGTGGTAGTAAACCAGCTTCATGTGATCACAGATGGAATGTCGTACAACTAGTAGTGGTAGTAAACCAGCTTCATGTGATCACAGATAGAATGTCGTACAACTAGTAGTGGTAGTAAACCAGCTTCATGTGATCACAGATAGAATGTCGTACAACTAGTAGTGGTAGTAAAACCAGCAGATGGAATGTCGTACAACTAGTAGTGGTAGTAAACCAGCTTCATGTGATCACAGATAGAATGTCGTACAACTAGTAGTGGTAGTAAACCAGCTTCATGTGATCACAGATAGAATGTCGTACAACTAGTAGTGGTAGTAAACCAGCTTCATGTGATCACAGATAGAATGTCGTACAACTAGTAGTGGTAGTAAACCAGCTTCATGTGATCACAGATGGAATGTCGTACAACTAGTAGTGGTAGTAAACCAGCTTCATGTGATCACAGATGGAATGTCGTACAACTAGTAGTGGTAGTAAACCAGCTTCATGTGATCACGGATGGAATGTCGTACAACTAGTAGTGGTAGTAAACCAGCTTCATGTGATCACAGATGGAATGTCGTACAACTAGTAGTGGTAGTAAACCAGCTTCATGTGATCACAGATGGAATGTCGTACAACTAGTAGTGGTAGTAAACCAGCTTCATGTGATCACAGATGGAATGTCGTACAACTAGTAGTGGTAGTAAACCAGCTTCATGTGATCACAGATGGAATGTCGTACAACTAGTAGTGGTAGTAAACCAGCTTCATGTGATCACAGATGGAATGTCGTACAACTAGTAGTGGTAGTAAACCAGCTTCATGTGATCACAGATAGAATGTCGTACAGTAGTGGTAGTAAACCAGCTTCATGTGATCACAGATGGAATGTCGTACAACTAGTAGTGGTAGTAAACCAGCTTCATGTGATCACAGATAGAATGTCGTACAACTAGTAGTGGTAGTAAACCAGCTTCATGTGATCACAGATAGAATGTCGTACAACTAGTAGTGGTAGTAAACCAGCTTCATGTGATCACAGATAGAATGTCGTACAACTAGTAGTGGTAGTAAACCAGCTTCATGTGATCACAGATGGAATGTCGTACAACTAGTAGTGGTAGTAAACCAGCTTCATGTGATCACAGATAGAATGTCGTACAACTAGTAGTGGTAGTAAACCAGCTTCATGTGATCACAGATAGAATGTCGTACAACTAGTAGTGGTAGTAAACCAGCTTCATGTGATCACAGATGGAATGTCGTACAACTAGTAGTGGTAGTAAACCAGCTTCATGTGATCACAGATAGAATGTCGTACAACTAGTAGTGGTAGTAAACCAGCTTCATGTGATCACAGATAGAATGTCGTACAACTAGTAGTGGTAGTAAACCAGCTTCATGTGATCACAGATAGAATGTCGTACAACTAGTAGTGGTAGTAAACCAGCTTCATGTGATCACAGATAGAATGTCGTACAACTAGTAGTGGTAGTAAACCAGCTTCATGTGATCACAGATAGAATGTCGTACAACTAGTAGTGGTAGTAAACCAGCTTCATGTGATCACAGATAGAATGTCGTACAACTAGTAGTGGTAGTAAACCAGCTTCATGTGATCACAGATAGAATGTCGTACAACTAGTAGTCGTACAACTAGTAGTGGTAGTAAACCAGCTTCATGTGATCACAGATGGAATGTCGTACAACTAGTAGTGGTAGTAAACCAGCTTCATGTGATCACAGATGGAATGTCGTACAACTAGTAGTGGTAGTAAACCAGCTTCATGTGATCACAGATGGAATGTCGTACAACTAGTAGTGGTAGTAAACCAGCTTCATGTGATCACAGATGGAATGTCGTACAAATAGTAGTGGTAGTAAACCAGCTTCATGTGATCACAGATAGAATGTCGTACAACTAGTAGTGGTAGTAAACCAGCTTCATGTGATCACAGATGGAATGTCGTACAACTAGTAGTGGTAGTAAACCAGCTTCATGTGATCACAGATGGAATGTCGTACAACTAGTAGTGGTAGTAAACCAGCTTCATGTGATCACAGATGGAATGTCGTACAACTAGTAGTGGTAGTAAACCAGCTTCATGTGATCACAGATGGAATGTCGTACAACTAGTAGTGGTAGTAAACCAGCTTCATGTGATCACAGAATGTCGTACAACTAGTAGTGGTAGTAAACCAGCTTCATGTGATCACAGATGGAATGTCGTACAACTAGTAGTGGTAGTAAACCAGCTTCATGTGATCACAGATAGAATGTCGTACAACTAGTAGTGGTAGTAAACCAGCTTCATGTGATCACAGATAGAATGTCGTACAACTAGTAGTGGTAGTAAACCAGCTTCATGTGATCACAGATGGAATGTCGTACAACTAGTAGTGGTAGTAAACCAGCTTCATGTGATCACAGATAGAATGTCGTACAACTAGTAGTGGTAGTAAACCAGCTTCATGTGATCACAGAGAATGTCGTACAACTAGTAGTGGTAGTAAACCAGCTTCATGTGATCACAGATAGAATGTCGTACAACTAGTAGTGGTAGTAAACCAGCTTCATGTGATCACAGATAGAATGTCGTACAACTAGTAGTGGTAGTAAACCAGCTTCATGTGATCACAGATAGAATGTCGTACAACTAGTAGTGGTAGTAAACCAGCTTCATGTGATCACAGATAGAATGTCGTACAACTAGTAGTGGTAGTAAACCAGCTTCATGTGATCACAGATAGAATGTCGTACAACTAGTAGTGGTAGTAAACCAGCTTCATGTGATCACAGATAGAATGTCGTACAACTAGTAGTGGTAGTAAACCAGCTTCATGTGATCACAGATAGAATGTCGTACAACTAGTAGTGGTAGTAAACCAGCTTCATGTGATCACAGATGGAATGTCGTACAACTAGTAGTGGTAGTAAACCAGCTTCATGTGATCACAGATGGAATGTCGTACAACTAGTAGTGGTAGTAAACCAGCTTCATGTGATCACAGATGGAATGTCGTACAACTAGTAGTGGTAGTAAACCAGCTTCATGTGATCACAGATGGAATGTCGTACAACTAGTAGTGGTAGTAAACCAGCTTCATGTGATCACAGATGGAATGTCGTACAACTAGTAGTGGTAGTAAACCAGCTTCATGTGATCACAGATAGAATGTCGTACAACTAGTAGTGGTAGTAAACCAGCTTCATGTGATCACAGATAGAATGTCGTACAACTAGTAGTGGTAGTAAACCAGCTTCATGTGATCACAGATAGATCACAGATAGAATGTCGTACAACTAGTAGTGGTAGTAAACCAGCTTCATGTGATCACAGATAGAATGTCGTACAACTAGTAGTGGTAGTAAACCAGCTTCATGTGATCACAGATAGAATGTCGTACAACTAGTAGTGGTAGTAAACCAGCTTCATGTGATCACAGATGGAATGTCGTACAACTAGTAGTGGTAGTAAACCAGCTTCATGTGATCACAGATGGAATGTCGTACAACTAGTAGTGGTAGTAAACCAGCTTCATGTGATCACAGATGGAATGTCGTACAACTAGTAGTGGTAGTAAACCAGCTTCATGTGATCACAGATGGAATGTCGTACAACTAGTAGTGGTAGTAAACCAGCTTCATGTGATCACAGATGGAATGTCGTACAACTAGTAGTGGTAGTAAACCAGCTTCATGTGATCACAGATGGAATGTCGTACAACTAGTAGTGGTAGTAAACCAGCTTCATGTGATCACAGATAGAATGTCGTACAACTAGTAGTGGTAGTAAACCAGCTTCATGTGATCACAGATGGAATGTCGTACAACTAGTAGTGGTAGTAAACCAGCTTCATGTGATCACAGATGGAATGTCGTACAACTAGTAGTGGTAGTAAACCAGCTTCATGTGATCACAGATAGAATGTCGTACAACTAGTAGTGGTAGTAAACCAGCTTCATGTGATCACAGATAGAATGTCGTACAACTAGTAGTGGTAGTAAACCAGCTTCATGTGATCACAGATAGAATGTCGTACAACTAGTAGTGGTAGTAAACCAGCTTCATGTGATCACAGATAGAATGTCGTACAACTAGTAGTGGTAGTAAACCAGCTTCATGTGATCACAGATGGAATGTCGTACAACTAGTAGTGGTAGTAAACCAGCTTCATGTGATCACAGATGGAATGTCGTACAACTAGTAGTGGTAGTAAACCAGCTTCATGTGATCACAGATGGAATGTCGTACAACTAGTAGTGGTAGTAAACCAGCTTCATGTGATCACAGATGGAATGTCGTACAACTAGTAGTGGTAGTAAACCAGCTTCATGTGATCACAGATAGAATGTCGTACAACTAGTAGTGGTAGTAAACCAGCTTCATGTGATCACAGATGGAATGTCGTACAACTAGTAGTGGTAGTAAACCAGCTTCATGTGATCACAGATGGAATGTCGTACAACTAGTAGTGGTAGTAAACCAGCTTCATGTGATCACAGATAGAATGTCGTACAACTAGTAGTGGTAGTAAACCAGCTTCATGTGATCACAGATAGAATGTCGTACAACTAGTAGTGGTAGTAAACCAGCTTCATGTGATCACAGATAGAATGTCGTACAACTAGTAGTGGTAGTAAACCAGCTTCATGTGATCACAGATAGAATGTCGTACAACTAGTAGTGGTAGTAAACCAGCTTCATGTGATCACAGATGGAATGTCGTACAACTAGTAGTGGTAGTAAACCAGCTTCATGTGATCACAGATAGAATGTCGTACAACTAGTAGTGGTAGTAAACCAGCTTCATGTGATCACAGATAGAATGTCGTACAACTAGTAGTGGTAGTAAACCAGCTTCATGTGATCACAGATGGAATGTCGTACAACTAGTAGTGGTAGTAAACCAGCTTCATGTGATCACAGATGGAATGTCGTACAACTAGTAGTGGTAGTAAACCAGCTTCATGTGATCACAGATGGAATGTCGTACAACTAGTAGTGGTAGTAAACCAGCTTCATGTGATCACAGATGGAATGTCGTACAACTAGTAGTGGTAGTAAACCAGCTTCATGTGATCACAGATGGAATGTCGTACAACTAGTAGTGGTAGTAAACCAGCTTCATGTGATCACAGATAGAATGTCGTACAACTAGTAGTGGTAGTAAACCAGCTTCATGTGATCACAGATAGAATGTCGTACAACTAGTAGTGGTAGTAAACCAGCTTCATGTGATCACAGATGGAATGTCGTACAACTAGTAGTGGTAGTAAACCAGCTTCATGTGATCACAGATAGAATGTCGTACAACTAGTAGTGGTAGTAAACCAGCTTCATGTGATCACAGATAGAATGTCGTACAACTAGTAGTGGTAGTAAACCAGCTTCATGTGATCACAGATAGAATGTCGTACAACTAGTAGTGGTAGTAAACCAGCTTCATGTGATCACAGATAGAATGTCGTACAACTAGTAGTGGTAGTAAACCAGCTTCATGTGATCACAGATAGAATGTCGTACAACTAGTAGTGGTAGTAAACCAGCTTCATGTGATCACAGATGGGAATGTCGTACAACTAGTAGTGGTAGTAAACCAGCTTCATGTGATCACAGATGGAATGTCGTACAACTAGTAGTGGTAGTAAACCAGCTTCATGTGATCACAGATAGAATGTCAGATGGAATGTACAACTAGTAGTGGTAGTAAACCAGCTTCATGTGATCACAGATGGAATGTCGTACAACTAGTAGTGGTAGTAAACCAGCTTCATGTGATCACAGATGGAATGTCGTACAACTAGTAGTGGTAGTAAACCAGCTTCATGTGATCACAGATAGAATGTCGTACAACTAGTAGTGGTAGTAAACCAGCTTCATGTGATCACAGATAGAATGTCGTACAACTAGTAGTGGTAGTAAACCAGCTTCATGTGATCACAGATAGAATGTCGTACAACTAGTAGTGGTAGTAAACCAGCTTCATGTGATCACAGATAGAATGTCGTACAACTAGTAGTGGTAGTAAACCAGCTTCATGTGATCACAGATAGAATGTCGTACAACTAGTAGTGGTAGTAAACCAGCTTCATGTGATCACAGATAGAATGTCGTACAACTAGTAGTGGTAGTAAACCAGCTTCATGTGATCACAGATAGAATGTCGTACAACTAGTAGTGGTAGTAAACCAGCTTCATGTGATCACAGATGGAATGTCGTACAACTAGTAGTGGTAGTAAACCAGCTTCATGTGATCACAGATGGAATGTCGTACAACTAGTAGTGGTAGTAAACCAGCTTCATGTGATCACAGATGGAATGTCGTACAACTAGTAGTGGTAGTAAACCAGCTTCATGTGATCACAGATGGAATGTCGTACAACTAGTAGTGGTAGTAAACCAGCTTCATGTGATCACAGATGGAATGTCGTACAACTAGTAGTGGTAGTAAACCAGCTTCATGTGATCACAGATGGAATGTCGTACAACTAGTAGTGGTAGTAAACCAGCTTCATGTGATCACAGATGATCACAGAATGTCGTACAACTAGTAGTGGTAGTAAACCAGCTTCATGTGATCACAGATGGAATGTCGTACAACTAGTAGTGGTAGTAAACCAGCTTCATGTGATCACAGATAGAATGTCGTACAACTAGTAGTGGTAGTAAACCAGCTTCATGTGATCACAGATAGAATGTCGTACAACTAGTAGTGGTAGTAAACCAGCTTCATGTGATCACAGATAGAATGTCGTACAACTAGTAGTGGTAGTAAACCAGCTTCATGTGATCACAGATAGAATGTCGTACAACTAGTAGTGGTAGTAAACCAGCTTCATGTGATCACAGATGGAATGTCGTACAACTAGTAGTGGTAGTAAACCAGCTTCATGTGATCACAGATAGAATGTCGTACAACTAGTAGTGGTAGTAAACCAGCTTCATGTGATCACAGATAGAATGTCGTACAACTAGTAGTGGTAGTAAACCAGCTTCATGTGATCACAGATAGAATGTCGTACAACTAGTAGTGGTAGTAAACCAGCTTCATGTGATCACAGATGGAATGTCGTACAACTAGTAGTGGTAGTAAACCAGCTTCATGTGATCACAGATGGAATGTCGTACAACTAGTAGTGGTAGTAAACCAGCTTCATGTGATCACAGATAGAATGTCGTACAACTAGTAGTGGTAGTAAACCAGCTTCATGTGATCACAGATGGAATGTCGTACAACTAGTAGTGGTAGTAAACCAGCTTCATGTGATCACAGATAGAATGTCGTACAACTAGTAGTGGTAGTAAACCAGCTTCATGTGATCACAGATGGAATGTCGTACAACTAGTAGTGGTAGTAAACCAGCTTCATGTGATCACAGATAGAATGTCGTACAACTAGTAGTGGTAGTAAACCAGCTTCATGTGATCACAGATAGAATGTCGTACAACTAGTAGTGGTAGTAAACCAGCTTCATGTGATCACAGATAGAATGTCGTACAACTAGTAGTGGTAGTAAACCAGCTTCATGTGATCACAGATGGAATGTCGTACAACTAGTAGTGGTAGTAAACCAGCTTCATGTGATCACAGATGGAATGTCGTACAACTAGTAGTGGTAGTAAACCAGCTTCATGTGATCACAGATAGAATGTCGTACAACTAGTAGTGGTAGTAAACCAGCTTCATGTGATCACAGATGGAATGTCGTACAACTAGTAGTGGTAGTAAACCAGCTTCATGTGATCACAGATAGAATGTCGTACAACTAGTAGTGGTAGTAAACCAGCTTCATGTGATCACAGATGGAATGTCGTACAACTAGTAGTGGTAGTAAACCAGCTTCATGTGATCACAGATGGAATGTCGTACAACTAGTAGTGGTAGTAAACCAGCTTCATGTGATCACAGATGGAATGTCGTACAACTAGTAGTGGTAGTAAACCAGCTTCATGTGATCACAGATGGAATGTCGTACAACTAGTAGTGGTAGTAAACCAGCTTCATGTGATCACAGATGGAATGTCGTACAACTAGTAGTGGTAGTAAACCAGCTTCATGTGATCACAGATGGAATGTCGTACAACTAGTAGTGGTAGTAAACCAGCTTCATGTGATCACAGATGGAATGTCGTACAACTAGTAGTGGTAGTAAACCAGCTTCATGTGATCACAGATGGAATGTCGTACAACTAGTAGTGGTAGTAAACCAGCTTCATGTGATCACAGATGGAATGTCGTACAACTAGTAGTGGTAGTAAACCAGCTTCATGTGATCACAGATGGAATGTCGTACAACTAGTAGTGGTAGTAAACCAGCTTCATGTGATCACAGATAGAATGTCGTACAACTAGTAGTGGTAGTAAACCAGCTTCATGTGATCACAGATAGAATGTCGTACAACTAGTAGTGGTAGTAAACCAGCTTCATGTGATCACAGATAGAATGTCGTACAACTAGTAGTGGTAGTAAACCAGCTTCATGTGATCACAGATGGAATGTCGTACAACTAGTAGTGGTAGTAAACCAGCTTCATGTGATCACAGATGGAATGTCGTACAACTAGTAGTGGTAGTAAACCAGCTTCATGTGATCACAGATAGAATGTCGTACAACTAGTAGTGGTAGTAAACCAGCTTCATGTGATCACAGATAGAATGTCGTACAACTAGTAGTGGTAGTAAACCAGCTTCATGTGATCACAGATAGAATGTCGTACAACTAGTAGTGGTAGTAAACCAGCTTCATGTGATCACAGATAGAATGTCGTACAACTAGTAGTGGTAGTAAACCAGCTTCATGTGATCACAGATAGAATGTCGTACAACTAGTAGTGGTAGTAAACCAGCTTCATGTGATCACAGATGGAATGTCGTACAACTAGTAGTGGTAGTAAAACCAGCTTCATGTGATCACAGATAGAATGTCGTACAACTAGTAGTGGTAGTAAACCAGCTTCATGTGATCACAGATGGAATGTCGTACAACTAGTAGTGGTAGTAAACCAGCTTCATGTGATCACAGATGGAATGTCGTACAACTAGTAGTGGTAGTAAACCAGCTTCATGTGATCACAGATGGAATGTCGTACAACTAGTAGTGGTAGTAAACCAGCTTCATGTGATCACAGATGGAATGTCGTACAACTAGTAGTGGTAGTAAACCAGCTTCATGTGATCACAGATGGAATGTCGTACAACTAGTAGTGGTAGTAAACCAGCTTCATGTGATCACAGATAGAATGTCGTACAACTAGTAGTGGTAGTAAACCAGCTTCATGTGATCACAGATAGAATGTCGTACAACTAGTAGTGGTAGTAAACCAGCTTCATGTGATCACAGATAGAATGTCGTACAACTAGTAGTGGTAGTAAACCAGCTTCATGTGATCACAGATAGAATGTCGTACAACTAGTAGTGGTAGTAAACCAGCTTCATGTGATCACAGATAGAATGTCGTACAACTAGTAGTGGTAGTAAACCAGCTTCATGTGATCACAGATGGAATGTCGTACAACTAGTAGTGGTAGTAAACCAGCTTCATGTGATCACAGATGGAATGTCGTACAACTAGTAGTGGTAGTAAACCAGCTTCATGTGATCACAGATGGAATGTCGTACAACTAGTAGTGGTAGTAAACCAGCTTCATGTGATCACAGATGGAATGTCGTACAACTAGTAGTGGTAGTAAACCAGCTTCATGTGATCACAGATGGAATGTCGTACAACTAGTAAACCAGCTTCATGTGATCACAGATGGAATGTCGTACAACTAGTAGTGGTAGTAAACCAGCTTCATGTGATCACAGATGGAATGTCGTACAACTAGTAGTGGTAGTAAACCAGCTTCATGTGATCACAGATGGAATGTCGTACAACTAGTAGTGGTAGTAAACCAGCTTCATGTGATCACAGATAGAATGTCGTACAACTAGTAGTGGTAGTAAACCAGCTTCATGTGATCACAGATAGAATGTCGTACAACTAGTAGTGGTAGTAAACCAGCTTCATGTGATCACAGATAGAATGTCGTACAACTAGTAGTGGTAGTAAACCAGCTTCATGTGATCACAGATAGAATGTCGTACAACTAGTAGTGGTAGTAAACCAGCTTCATGTGATCACAGATAGAATGTCGTACAACTAGTAGTGGTAGTAAACCAGCTTCATGTGATCACAGATAGAATGTCGTACAACTAGTAGTGGTAGTAAACCAGCTTCATGTGATCACAGATGGAATGTCGTACAACTAGTAGTGGTAGTAAACCAGCTTCATGTGATCACAGATAGAATGTCGTACAACTAGTAGTGGTAGTAAACCAGCTTCATGTGATCACAGATGGAATGTCGTACAACTAGTAGTGGTAGTAAACCAGCTTCATGTGATCACAGATGGAATGTCGTACAACTAGTAGTGGTAGTAAACCAGCTTCATGTGATCACAGATGGAATGTCGTACAACTAGTAGTGGTAGTAAACCAGCTTCATGTGATCACAGATAGAATGTCGTACAACTAGTAGTGGTAGTAAACCAGCTTCATGTGATCACAGATGGAATGTCGTACAACTAGTAGTGGTAGTAAACCAGCTTCATGTGATCACAGATGGAATGTCGTACAACTAGTAGTGGTAGTAAACCAGCTTCATGTGATCACAGATGGAATGTCGTACAACTAGTAGTGGTAGTAAACCAGCTTCATGTGATCACAGATAGAATCACAGATAGAATGTCGTACAACTAGTAGTGGTAGTAAACCAGCTTCATGTGATCACAGATAGAATGTCGTACAACTAGTAGTGGTAGTAAACCAGCTTCATGTGATCACAGATAGAATGTCGTACAACTAGTAGTGGTAGTAAACCAGCTTCATGTGATCACAGATAGAATGTCGTACAACTAGTAGTGGTAGTAAACCAGCTTCATGTGATCACAGATAGAATGTCGTACAACTAGTAGTGGTAGTAAACCAGCTTCATGTGATCACAGATGGAATGTCGTACAACTAGTAGTGGTAGTAAACCAGCTTCATGTGATCACAGATAGAATGTCGTACAACTAGTAGTGGTAGTAAACCAGCTTCATGTGATCACAGATGGAATGTCGTACAACTAGTAGTGGTAGTAAACCAGCTTCATGTGATCACAGATGGAATGTCGTACAACTAGTAGTGGTAGTAAACCAGCTTCATGTGATCACAGATGGAATGTCGTACAACTAGTAGTGGTAGTAAACCAGCTTCATGTGATCACAGATAGAATGTCGTACAACTAGTAGTGGTAGTAAACCAGCTTCATGTGATCACAGATAGAATGTCGTACAACTAGTAGTGGTAGTAAACCAGCTTCATGTGATCACAGATAGAATGTCGTACAACTAGTAGTGGTAGTAAACCAGCTTCATGTGATCACAGATAGAATGTCGTACAACTAGTAGTGGTAGTAAACCAGCTTCATGTGATCACAGATAGAATGTCGTACAACTAGTAGTGGTAGTAAACCAGCTTCATGTGATCACAGATAGAATGTCGTACAACTAGTAGTGGTAGTAAACCAGCTTCATGTGATCACAGATGGAATGTCGTACAACTAGTAGTGGTAGTAAACCAGCTTCATGTGATCACAGATAGAATGTCGTACAACTAGTAGTGGTAGTAAACCAGCTTCATGTGATCACAGATAGAATGTCGTACAACTAGTAGTGGTAGTAAACCAGCTTCATGTGATCACAGATAGAATGTCGTACAACTAGTAGTGGTAGTAAACCAGCTTCATGTGATCACAGATAGAATGTCGTACAACTAGTAGTGGTAGTAAACCAGCTTCATGTGATCACAGATAGAATGTCGTACAACTAGTAGTGGTAGTAAACCAGCTTCATGTGATCACAGATAGAATGTCGTACAACTAGTAGTGGTAGTAAACCAGCTTCATGTGATCACAGATAGAATGTCGTACAACTAGTAGTGGTAGTAAACCAGCTTCATGTGATCACAGATAGAATGTCGTACAACTAGTAGTGGTAGTAAACCAGCTTCATGTGATCACAGATAGAATGTCGTACAACTAGTAGTGGTAGTAAACCAGCTTCATGTGATCACAGATAGAATGTCGTACAACTAGTAGTGGTAGTAAACCAGCTTCATGTGATCACAGATAGAATGTCGTACAACTAGTAGTGGTAGTAAACCAGCTTCATGTGATCACAGATAGAATGTCGTACAACTAGTAGTGGTAGTAAACCAGCTTCATGTGATCACAGATAGAATGTCGTACAACTAGTAGTGGTAGTAAACCAGCTTCATGTGATCACAGATAGAATGTCGTACAACTAGTAGTGGTAGTAAACCAGCTTCATGTGATCACAGATAGAATGTCGTACAACTAGTAGTGGTAGTAAACCAGCTTCATGTGATCACAGATGGAATGTCGTACAACTAGTAGTGGTAGTAAACCAGCTTCATGTGATCACAGATGGAATGTCGTACAACTAGTAGTGGTAGTAAACCAGCTTCATGTGATCACAGATAGAATGTCGTACAACTAGTAGTGGTAGTAAACCAGCTTCATGTGATCACAGATGGAATGTCGTACAACTAGTAGTGGTAGTAAACCAGCTTCATGTGATCACAGATAGAATGTCGTACAACTAGTAGTGGTAGTAAACCAGCTTCATGTGATCACAGATAGAATGTCGTACAACTAGTAGTGGTAGTAAACCAGCTTCATGTGATCACAGATAGAATGTCGTACAACTAGTAGTGGTAGTAAACCAGCTTCATGTGATCACAGATAGAATGTCGTACAACTAGTAGTGGTAGTAAACCAGCTTCATGTGATCACAGATAGAATGTCGTACAACTAGTAGTGGTAGTAAACCAGCTTCATGTGATCACAGATAGAATGTCGTACAACTAGTAGTGGTAGTAAACCAGCTTCATGTGATCACAGATAGAATGTCGTACAACTAGTAGTGGTAGTAAACCAGCTTCATGTGATCACAGATAGAATGTCGTACAACTAGTAGTGGTAGTAAACCAGCTTCATGTGATCACAGATAGAATGTCGTACAACTAGTAGTGGTAGTAAACCAGCTTCATGTGATCACAGATAGAATGTCGTACAACTAGTAGTGGTAGTAAACCAGCTTCATGTGATCACAGATAGAATGTCATCATACAACAGATAGTAGTGGTAGTAAACCAGCTTCATGTGATCACAGATAGAATGTCGTACAACTAGTAGTGGTAGTAAACCAAACAAACACGCGAACTAAACACAGGAGAGATGTAGATATAGCAGAACAAACACGCAAACTAAACACAGGAGAGATGTAGATATAGCAGAACAAACACGCGAACAAAACACAGGAGATGTAGATATGGCAGAACAAACACGCGAACAAAACACAGGAAAGATGTAGATATAGCAGAACAAACACGCAAACTAAACACAGGAGAGATGTAGATATAGCAGAACAAACACGCGAACAAAACACAGGAGAGATGTAGATATTGCACAAGAAACACGCAAACTAAACACAGGAGATGTATATATGGCAGAACAAACACGCGAACAAAACACAGGAGAGATGTAGATATGGCAGAACAAACACGCGAACAAAACACAGGAAAGATGTAGATATAGCAGAACAAACACGCGAACAAAACACAGGAGATGTAGATATACCAGAACAAATACGCGAACTAAACACAGAAGAGATGTAGATATAGCAGAACAAACACGCAAACTAAACACAGGAGAGATGTAGATATAGCAGAACAAATACGCGAACTAAACACAGGAGAGATGTAGATATAGCAGAACAAACACGCAAACTAAACACAGGAGAGATGTAGATATGGCAGAACAAATACGCGAATTAAACACAGGAGAGATGTAGATATAGCAGAACAAACACGCAAACTAAACACAGGAGATGTAGATATAGCAGAACAAATACGCGAACTAAACACAGAAGAGATGTAGATATGGCAGAACAAACACGCGAACAAAACACAGGAAAGATGTAGATATAGCAGAACAAATACGCGAACTAAACACAGGAGAGATGTAGATATAGCAGAACAAACACGCAAACTAAACACAGGAGAGATGTAGATATGGCAGAACAAACACGCGAACTAAACACAGAAGAGATGAAGATATAGCAGAACAAACATTATTATTGGATCAGGAAAGAAGAAATTTTGGTTGTTAGTATACAACTTTTGTAAAATTGCTCTCTGCGCTCTGTCACCACAGGTATCGAAACACAATTTTTACATGTAAGCCCTTAAGCTAACCGCTAATCCACTATGGAGAGATAGAGAAACAGGTGTTTAGTAAAATGAAATGTTTTATGTTGTGAATTTTTTATATATAACGAGTCTATATCAAACTTACCTAATATAAGTTGATCAACACGCATTGTAAACTATTTGAAAACCACTTTAGAGAACTACATTATTGTTATATAAAAATAAATATATAATACGTAGTGAAAGATAAGTCAGTTAGTGTCTTGACTAACTCACATTTTTGTCTACTGAATTACAGTTTGTAATATTTTATATAATACGTAGTATTATTCTTTTCTAGAAATTCAATTTACGCTTTTGCTATCGAACAATGAGCTATCTGTGCTCTGCCCACCACGAGTATCGAAACCCGGATTTTAGCATTGTAAGTCCGCAGACATACTGCTGAACTACTAGAGGGCGCTTCTTTTCCACAAGTTAAGAAAACTATATCATATAAACAGTTCATAGCACAATTTGAGAAATAGATGTATAGTACAATATTAATTGTTTTAGTTCTTATCACTATGATGTCTTATAATCATATCCACTTGAGATCTTTACAATATAAGTTTAATAAAACCATTGTGCATTTAAGATAAGAAATAAATTTTAGAAGAAACTCAGATATTAATTGCTTCTTAAAAAGTTCAACAATATACAAATGGATATTAGTTACACCTGATCAGGTTCAAAAGTATAGAAATGGATATTACACCATACCAGGCTTAAACATATAGAAACAGATATTAATTACACTTTACCAAGTTTAACCATATAGAAATGGATATTAATTACAATTTACCAGGCTCAACAATAAAGAAATTGATATTAATTACACCTTACTAGGATCCACAATATAGAAATGGATATTACACCATACCAGACTTAAACATATAGAAACGGATATTAATTACACTTTACCAAGTTCAACAATATATAAACGCATATTACTCACATTTTAAAAATATATGAACAGATATTAATTACACTTTACATAGTTTTAAGAATAAGGAAAAAGTAAAAATTTATTCTGTTTACAACATTCAGTATGATAGATTTCTTTTCACTTAATTTTCATTGTTAAAACAGCGTCGAAAGGGTGTCAACACTTGACGCTAGGTCTGGTACGAACCTAGGTTTTAAGTCAATTGATACTAATGTAATTAACTAATCAGTGTCTGTATACACTGTGCGGGTGGATTCCTGTACGTGGTGAGGGGACCTCCCAGGGAAGGTTGTGTTCTTTCAGTTTACTTCCTCTGGGATCTAAACATCCACCCACATGTTTGCCGTGCGTGGCGACCCGAAAAGGGGAGGAGAGGATCCTGGTGGTTGAGGGGTTCAACCCTAACACACCACATAGGCCTTGAAATCCTGCAGACAGGCGCCCTTAGGGTGGCACTCTTGGGTCAATCGGCTGGTGTACTTGGGCTAGGGTCAACCAAATACCAGTGTTGGATGTTTTCAACAGGTGTTATGGACATTGTTTCTGATGCTGATGTTCGAATATAGTGCTCACGAAACCCTGGCATTGCTGCAGTGTCCTTGTTTAACATTGTAGTGCGTCCCCCTTGGGGCCTCATAGTGGGTGGGGTCAGTGGGCACCGAAATTTCCATTTCTTTATTATGGATACTCCAATTAAAAATCTTAATAAAATAATGAAAAAACAGTCTGTAGGTAAACGACCACGTATTGAAAATTCTGAGCAGCAATCCTCACCATTTGTACCACCTGTTGTACCTCATTTTCTACCATTGCACTCACTTTTAGACAAACCTTTAGGGCAAATGTCTCCCTTTTTCATTCAGAAGGGACTTGCTGGCTCTCCAAAGTCAGTAAAAAGTTTCGATCTGGTGACATATTGGTGGAAACATCCACATCTCAACACAGTGAACTCCTGTTGCATTCCAAGCCTATTGGGGATATACCTATAGAGGTTACACCTCATGCCACTTTGAATTCATCACGAAGAGTTATTGTTGAGAGAGATTTGAAGAACATCCCAGAGTCAGAGATTCTTGCTGGTTTCTCCACCCAAGCTGTTTCTGCAGTGAGGCGTATCTCCACTCTCAAAGATGGAATTACAATGTCGACCAATATCCACATTCTGACGTTTACATCACAACATCCATTTGCCACAATAAAGACAGGTTATCTTAATTGCAGAGTACGGCCATACATTCCAAACCCTCTCAGATGTTTCCAGTGTCAGCGGTTCGGTCACTTAAAGACGTCATGTCGTGGTTTCTTGATGTGTGCTTGTTGCAGTGGTAAGGTCCAAGATGCCTACGAGTGTAAAACTGACCCTCATTGCATCAATTGCAATTGTTATTACCCGTTTTACTTTCGTTCTTGCCCTAAATGGTTGGAAAAAAAGAGGTGCGGCGTTTGAAAACGATTCATAACATTACTTATCCTGAGGTTTGAAAGTTGCTGTCCACCACTTCATCTTGAATGTATGCTGCTGCACTTGGTTCCAGAGCTACTGTGGGGGTGCAGACAGATCTCTCTGTGCTTTCTAAAGAATCGTTCTCCAAACAATTGAAAAGACTTTTGACCATCATGGTTAAAAGGTTGATGAATCAACTTCGACACCTATCTCTGTCCCTTATATACATTCCACCAAACCCAAGATCCACATCCTTTGGTTCCAGGTACAGGCATTTCCTCGGATCCATCTTCATCTCTCACCCCAAGATGCAAAACAATCATTTGTTTAAGTTCTCAGTCTCTGGAATCCCCTTCCAACAGCAAAGATCTGCCCAATCGACCCAGGACAGGATCCATGAAGGTCGATAATCCTCCCTCGAATAAGGAAAGTAAGGAAAAAAGACGTGGTCGTAAACAGAAGGGTTCTTCGCCCAATTCGCCTTCACGTAAATAAAAATGGTCACCCTGATACAATGGAACTTTCGAGGTTTATGTTCTATTCTGGATAACATCAAAACAGTGATTGCTTCCTGCCATCCTGTTTATCTCTCCTTGCAGGAAACATTTCTGAAACCTGCCGATACAGTTACCTTTCGACGGTTTCCTTCATACAGAAATGACAGGCTGTGTGATGGACCAGTGCATAAAGGGATGGCACTGTCGGTTGATCAGCATGTGCCAACCGTGTCTTTGCCACTCGACACACCCTTGGAGACTGTAGCCATCCGTGTTTATTTGGGTCATACCATCACTTTTTGTTCTCTCTACCTGTCTCCTGGAGAGAAATATGACAAATCATACCTTGATGCTCTCATTGAACAGTTGCTGTCTCCCTTTTTAATCCTAGTGGACTTTAATGGACATCATCCCCTCTGTGGGGAAGTACTGATATTGATAGGGGGGGTTGCTTCATAAAGCGTAGGCTCTCTGATCACAATCTTTCTCTTTTCAATACTGGTTATTTCACTTATTTTAATGCACCTAGTCAGTCCTTTACTACTATTGATCTCTCAGTTTGTTCCCCTTCATTATTTTCCCATTTTTCATGGAGGGTTGACAATAATCCACGAGGCAGTGATCATTTTCCTATAATCTTGAGAGAGATGGCCGTGGTTGATGCCACCCGACCCGCGTACCCCGGTGAAAACTGGATCAGGCGAACTGACCCTCTTTTTCTGTTCTTGTAGGACTTGATCCTGCCATCGTCTGTAAGCCATCAATAGTCGACTGTGTGGCAGCAGTAACTGACTGTATTATACAAGCAGCTGCTCAATGTATTCCTGAAACCTCGACACGTTTTCCATTATATCCTAGTCCATGGTGGAATCCTGCCTGCCAAATGGCACGGAAGGCTAAAAAACGAGCCTGGGATACTTTCCGTAGATATCCCACGTTCTCGAACTGCATCGCTTTCCAGCGGGCCCGTACACATGCTCGTTAGGTAAAACGTTAAAGCCAGAAGGAATATTGGAATAAGTTCACAACAAGAGCATCCTCTACCACCAGTTCCAAAGTCATTTGAGACAAGACTCGAAAGGTCAGAAGGCAATATCACTCTGTCCCCCTCTCGATCTTACTCTCTGATGGCCAGGAAGTAGCTGATACTCAGAGCATGATAGATACTCTAGGTGAAAGCTTTTGCCTGGTATCTAGCACTTCTGCCTCTTTTTCGACCTTCTTGGCAATCAAGACTCGGACAGAGAAATCACCTCTTTCCTTTCGAGCTGATTGTCTCTATGACTATAATCGTCCCTTTACACTGGTGGAACTCAAACTGGCCCTTCATCGATCTGGCAGTACATCAGTTGGACCTGATGATATACACTATGAGATGCTGCGCCATCTATCTCCTGTTTCCTTGCTATCCTTCTGGTTGTTTCTAACCGGATGTGGCAAGAGAATGTTTTTCCTGATGCCTGGCGCCATGTTATTGTCCTCCCTTTTTCTAAGCCTGGAAAGGATCCCAAGATTCCTTCAAACTACCGTCCAATTGCTTTGACGAGTTGTCTCTGTAAGACCTTAGAGAGGGTGGTTAATGCTCGTCTTGTTTGGTTCCTCAAATCAAACGACCTCCTCTCGCACACCCAGTGTGGATTCCGACGACAGTGCTCCACCATGGATCACCTAAATCGACTTGAAACGTCAATCAGAGAAGCCTTTGTCAAACGACAACATCTTGTGTCAATATTCTTTGACACTGAGAAGGCTTATGATGCAACATGGAGGTATGGCATTTTGAGACCTTCATATATATGGTTTGCGTGGCCATTTACCCATTTTTATTAAAAAAAATTAATGGACAGGATATTCCGAGTTCGTGTGGGTTCGACACTTTCCCGTTCTTTTCTACAGGAACTTGGTTCCCGCAGGGCTGTGTTCTGAGTGTCACACTTCTCAGTATAAACATTAATGCCATCACTGAACAACTTCCTCTTATTATTACAAACTGGCTCTATGTCGACGCCTTTCACATCTCATGTCAATTGTTGAACATGAGGTATATTTAGTGGCAGCTACAGAATGCCCTCAATTGTTTATTGAAGTGGACCACAGCAAAAGAATTTACCTTCTCTCTATCTAAAACCGTTTGCATGCACTTTTGCCACCAAAGGGGTATTTACCCTGATCCTCAACTCCGTATCGGTGAAGTTGTGCTGCCTGTCATCTCTGAAACTAAGTTATTGGGGCTTATTTTTCACCATATGCTGACCTTTATACCACACATCAAGCAGCCACAGGTCAAATGTACAAGAGCACTGAACATCCTCCGTGTCCTCTCTACCACCACTTGGGGAGCGGATCGATGTTCTATGCTAAAGATATATCGTGCTTTTATTCGATCAAATCTCAACTATGGATCACTGGTCTATGGTTCTGCCAGACCCTCGACCTTAAAGATACTGGACCCTATTCATCATCAAGAACTTCAGCTCTGTACAAGAACTTTCTGCACTTCTCCAGTTCAGAGCTTATACACAGAGTCTCATGAACCTTCTTTGCACCTCTGCTGTTTGCAACTGTCTTTACTATATGCTTTGAAACTTTGTTTCTTACCAAAGAATTCCACCTGGGGTTGTGTTTTTCTTCCTTGTTGGGCCATGCTTTTTCAGACCATTGCTCCTTTGGCTTTCCTATCCAGACACAGTTAGATGAATTGAGTTTGACCTTGGATATCATTGCTGTATCCACTGGTCAGCCCATTCCACCATGGCTTCTTACAGTTCCCAATTGGCACCTATCTTTAAGTCATCAGAGAAAAGTAAACACTCCTGATTGGAAATACTATCTGCTATTTGCTGAACATCTTTCAAATGATCCTTCCATTCTTATTTATACAGATGGTTCGAAATCAGATGACACTGTGGGCTCTGCCATGGTTTGTTGTGATTTAGTGGTTGTGTGCAGAATCCCCCCTTCAGCTTCTATGTTCACTGCTGGACTGTATGACCTTTCTCTTGTCCTGGATCACATAGAAGCTAAGCAGTACTCAAACTGTACTATTTATACTGACTTGCTTAGTTCTCTACTGGCCCTGGAATCACTTCACGTTAGTTCACACCTCGTTCTTGCAGATATTCAAAACCTACTGGCCCATTTCTCTTATACATCTACTTCTATCCAGTTTTTCTGGATACCGGGCCACGCTGGTATTCACGGGAACGAGCTCGCCGACACTGCAGCTAAATTTGTCTGCTCTGTCAATATCACCGCTGTGCCTGTCCCATACATGGACTATGGTCCTGTATTCAAGGATCGGCTTTGTACCAGCTGGCAGTCAACTTGGAGTGAGCAACGCGAAAACAAGCTTTTCCAAATAAAACCCTATATTGAACTTTGGTCGTCTTGTTCCTGTAAGGATCGGAAGGAGGAAGTTGTTCTGACAAGACTACACATTGGTCACAGTTTTTAACTCATCGTTTTATTTTATCTGTAACTGATGCACCAATATGTAGTTTGTGTAACACTCAGATCACAATAAGCCACATTTTACTTTCTTGTTATCGTTATGATTCACAACGATGACACCATTTTAAACATGTTCTGTCCCAAGGTTTGTCCATAACATTAGACATTGTTATTGGTGATAGTGACAGTGTCCACCTTGGTAATGTTTTTAGTTTTTTTAAATGCCATTAATCTTTTTAATGTCATTTAAGTTTTTAATATGTAAATTACACATTTTTAATGTGGCTCCCTTTTAAATATCACAGTTCATGTAGTTCAATTTGAAATTAGAAAGTGACCGTAACATAAAATAACTTGAAACCAGGACTGAAGAGGCCAACTTCAAATAACTAACGCTCCTATTTGAACTCTCCTTTTGAGCTACCCGTTAGTCGTCCTGGTGAGTTGTTATTAGAATTTTGCTGCATGTGTTTTAACACTTTTATTACTTTACTTTTTGATACTGGCCATAATGACACATAACCCGGTACCAGAACTGGAAAGACCAACTTCTGATGACTGATGGTGGTTTTTGTACTTACCTGTTGGTCTTCTTTGTGAGTTATGATAATTACAGTTAAGCTACAAAAAGTCCTATACAACTTGGATTACTCTAGTTTTTCTCTTTACGTTGTACTCTAGACGTAAATATTGGTTTTATGCTATTTATGTTTTTTAAACTTAGTTTTGTTTTACCTTAATTTCCTTTTATGAATTTTACTGAATTTACTTTTAACTTTTTACCGGATGTTTGGTGTAGATAGTCTAGTTGTGCTATAAAACACCAAATCAACCAACCAATCAACCACTGTGCCTTTTTCTCTTGTTTCAACGTATGAGGAAACTTTATGTGATGAAGTTGTAGATTTAGCTTATCAAACTAAGAACGAGTGTTTTTGATAGCCATACATAAAAGCAACAAAAACTAAATTGTTTAGTTTTCTGTGTTTAAATTTATATTTTCATCTGAATGATGGTTTAGACAAGATAGACCAAATGAAACAATTGAAGTTATTTGTCTTGGTATCGAAAGAGCTAAGTTCGTGTTAGTTCTGTACATGGACTTGGAGATTACAGTACTTTGGAAGAATGTACATAATGTACATTATATCTTTTCGATGCACATTAACGTTGTTTTGATTTGTGCAAAACGTATGACATAAATTTATGGTTAGAGCTACAATAACGTAAGTTAAGAAACACTGTTTACACATACTTTAACATCTTTAAGAATAATTAGTCTTAACGCAAAAGGTATATTTTTTAGATATAATATTTAAAACGTCTGTAAAAATGCACCAACGATAGAGGACACTAAAACACAAAGTCCTTTGCACTGCATTTTTGCAGATAAAATGTGTTTAGTCTTAGCTGTTGTTTAAAACTAACTCGGACCTTTTTGCTGATTATCTGCTGAGACGTGTTCATCCACTAATCGAAAAATGTTTTAGAATAGTTCGTAGAACCACTAATTATCGTTGGTGTATGACCAGTTATAGAAGTCATTTTCTGGTTGAAGTTATGGAAGTCATTTTCTGGTTGAGATGTAAATTATTTCCAAAAGTGAATTATCTATGTCATCATTATACTGACAGCAACCTTTCCTGATACAACCTTCAATTCTAAGTCTGAATTATAAAAACAATAGGAGATATATTAGTTTAAGTATCCTAAAAACAAGTATTTAAATATAATTTGCTAAAGGATATGACGTTTCTTTCAATTACACGTAAGATTAATCATTACAAAATAAATTACCGACTTAATGATGCAATATAATTATATCACATTACACCACATTATGATTATACCACATTTTTGTCATTATGATAAAGGGTATCGGCTATTACTAAATATCTTATCAGTATATTTACTAACAGTGAAATTATTCACGTTTCTGATACTTAAGGTTCTTTAGCAAATTATATAAAAATATTTTATAATATCTGACTCAATAATCTTGAATTTCGCGCAAACCCACTTTGCAAGCTAGATGACACTAGCGTTAAGGAGATAACCTATAGGAAATGCAGCTAGGGAAAACCATGAGATAACCTATAGGAAATGCAGCTAGGGAAAACCATCCGTCGACAACTATTAGGCTTCTCTTTGCCAACGGAAAAAGTGTAATTGGCCACGACATTATAACGCTCCTACTATTAAAAAGACGAGAGTATTCGAACGACTTAACATCCGTTTCTATTTACTACGTTTATTGAGATATTGTTGCGACTGGTGGTATATTTATAAAGGTAATAACTGGTGAATTCTTCAAAACCCTCACTGACTATAATCATATGCACTCACTAAATGTATGTGTGCTGATTAGTTTTTAGTTTATTTCAAAACCACGAGCTGGACAGATTCCAAATTAATATTAAAATATACAAATAAACAACCTAGTTGATTAATACAATTGCTTCTAAAATTACATATATTTAAGAATTGATTGATTATTTTCATTTGAAAACAAAGCTACACAATAGGTATAGAAACTCGGTTATATTCTTTTTCTTCTTTATCACTTTCCAATGAAAATTTAGCTGATGATTTATAACAAAATTAAAAGAAAAATTTGTTTAAGGAATAATATAACACTCAAGCCTGTGTATAAGTTTTATATCAAATGACGTAACATTTATGCAAGATTGTGTTTTAGTATTATGTTTAAAAACGTAACATTTACACAAGATTGTGTATAAGTATTATGTTTAAAACCGTAACATTTACACAAGATTGTGTATAAGTATTATGTTTAAAACCGTAACATTTACACAAGATTGTGTATAAGTATTATGTTTAAAACCGTAACATTTACACAAGATTGTGTATAAGTATTATGTTTAAAAACGTAACATTTACACAAGATTGTGTATAAGTATTATGTTTAAAACGTAACATTTACACAAGATTGTGTATAAGTATTATGTTTAAAACGTAACATTTACACAAGATTGTGTATAAGTATTATGTTTAAAAACGTAACATTTACACAAGATTGTGTATAAGTATTATGTTTAAAACCGTAACATTTACACAAGATTGTGTATAAGTTTTATATCAAATGACGTAACATTTACACAAGATTGTGTATAAGTATTATGTTTAAAAACGTAACATTTACACAAGATTGTGTATAAGTATTATGTTTAAAAACGTAACATTTACACAATTTACACATTTACAATAATATGTAATTATATGTATACAATAATAAGTAAAATATATCTATACAATAATAAATAAAATATATCTATACAATAATAAGTAAAATATTTGTTTACAACAACTACAATATCTGTATACAATAATATGTAATTAACTGCATACAATAACATGTGAAATATCTCTATACAATAATAAGTAAAATATCTGTGTATAATAAGAAGTAAAATCTCTGTATACAATAATAAATGAAACATCTGTATACAATGATACGCAAAATACATATTTAGAATAATAAAAAATTATCGGTGTACGATGACAAGTAAAATATCTGTGTAAATTAATAACAAGTAAAATATCTGTGTGTAATAAGAAGTAAAATAAATGTATTTAATAATCAGTAAACTATATGTATACAATAATCAGTATTATTCTATAGATATATTTTATTTATTATTGTATAGAGATATTTTATTTATTATTGTATAGAGATATTTTATTTATTATTGTATAGAGATATTTTACTTATTATTTTATACATGTAATTACATATTATTTACACAAATATTTTACTTTTTATAGTATTCGAATATTTTACTTACTTATTTTTGTATACAGATATTTTACTTATTATTGTACACAGCTATTTTACTTATTATTTGTACAGTTAATTATTTATTATTGTATACAAATATTTTATTTATTATTGTGTAAGTTATATGTTTATTATTGTATAAAGATATTTTATTTATCGTTGTATACAAATATTTTACTTATTGTTGTGTACAGTTAATTACTTATTATTGTATGCAGATATTTTACTTATTATTTTATACAGATTTATCACGTGACAAGACGTGTATGAAGCACAGTAGAATGCAATGTACTGAAAGTGGCCGTTTTTATATGTCAAAGACGATTTCTAGAGTACTAATGATTGAGGTTTAATTTGAAACTCAAAAAGTTGCTATCACCATGGTTTATCAAATGATGAAAGATTGGTGTATAGTTTTTACTCGTTAGATATGCATAGTTAATCAGGTATATCAGTTATAATTATGACCTGTATAATTATTGTTTTATTTAATTACTATATTGGTTGAAACTGAGAGTACTTGTCCAACCAGATGTACTCAGAGAAAGTGGAAGTATAAGGAAAATTTATCTAATTAGCTAATAGCTTATCCTGATAGCAGTTAATGTTAATCAGATACAAAAGACATATTTGCGATATCTGTTTTTGTGGCCAGAATTATGAATCATTTTGTAATTATGAACAAAACTATTTAGTAAATTAGCCAAACCAGAGCAGGAACGGTGGTGTTAGTGAAGAAAAAAAATCCAAGTGTAGCTCGAATTAAAGTTTAGAATAAACACATTTGGGGCTTTTTAATGAGTTTTATACCAGGAAGATTTAGATGGTAATTCCTTAAAGAGAGGGCGCACTACTTTCATAAGTGCTTTACGTGAACTTGTGGTTTTTGTGACCACAGTTTCCTCCAACTTAAAATGTGAAACCGATAATTTTACGTTTTTTGTACGTTAAAAGATATAACAACGGGATTTTTGTTGTTGTTTGGAGCGTAAATGCGGATTCTTGAAATTTATGGTTGTAATAAGTTAAAAGTCTATGCATGGTTTTAAATGGAAGGATATTTTTAAATAACACCTGTATAATAGGCTTCATGCTGGGCGCAGCCTACGTTAATATAAATGACTGCACAAAATTCCAAATAGCTTCGTTTGTACGTAACTGAAGGCCGAAAAGTTGTTATTAGCTATGAGCTTTTCTCTGTTTTAACAAAGTACTGTAGTGTTGTATGTACAGTAAACAAAGTACGTGTTCTATAAAAGTTAAAACAAGACAAATTTAATTTCTAATTGATGCAAAGTTTTGCTGATGCTCATAGAACTAATCCTTGTTCATTTTACTTTTATCATCTGGAGAAGAAACGGCGAAACAGTTTTGTACTAGAAGAAAAATATCTGACGTCAACTCGGTGTCGAATCTCTGGTGTACAAATCTTCAAGAATAAACTGTTTTCTCTTGAACAATCCCGAATGGAAGTAGGTTTAGTTAGAGACTTGACCATTTTGTCCGAATAAATAAATAGTGCATATCAACTTTCCACGAATTAATAAAATAAAACAATTATTTTGATGACGATTATTTAGATATATTTAATCAGTAATATATGAAAGGCAAATGATATATGAAATATGAAACATATATTTTTAAAGTCATGTATTACTTATTTCTTCTTTTGAATAAAGAAATAAATCGCTAGCATTATCTAGATGTTCCTGCTAAATATCGCCCTCCAATAGCTTAGCAGTATGTCTGCGGACCTACAACGCTAAAAACCGGGTTTCGATACTCATGATGGGTAGAGCACAGTAGCCCATTGTAGAGCTTTGTACTTAATTCAAAACAACGACAACTGCTAAATATTTCATGTGCTCATGACATTTGTTGACTTTCCCAGTTTGGTTATCTTTATTTCTTCAGTTGTTTTACTGCACCTTTCAGTTAGAATGTAGCTCGATAATAATATTAATATGGTTATCTTCAGTTGTTTTACTGTATCTTTCAGTTGGAATGTAGCTCGATAATAATATTAATATGGTTATCTTCAGTTGTTTTACTGTACCTTTCAGTTGGAATGTAGCTCGATAATAATATTAATATGGTTATCTTCAGTTGTTTTACTGTACCTTTCAGTTGGAATGTAGCTCGATAATAATATTAAACTTACACGATTGAAAAAGTGAAGTTCCAAATACTCTAGTGAAAATAAAGTGGACAGACCTCAAAATATTTTACTTTGGCATTTAATACTTTTCACACGTAATATTCATTTACTTAAAAGATTCGACTTGATACAGAATTATTTAATAGTCAGTAACGAAGGATATATAGTATCTCAGGATGGTTGGTATGGGTATTAACACTTTTAACAAAATAAAGCAGAGAACAACGTTTCCACCTTCTTTGGTCATATTCAACTTGAGATACATTTTTTTTTTACTTAAAGTGGTTTCTCATCATCACGAAGTGTACATAGATTTTAATTCGTAGCCCCACAAATAAAACTAACTTCACATAAAACGTCCATTTGAATTATCTCTACAAACATATACACTGTAAACATAATAATACTGAATTATCTTTACAAATGTATTCAATATAAACATAATATTATTGAATTTTCGTTAGAAACGAATACACTGTAAACATACTATTTTTGAATTGTCTTTACAAATGTATACGCTGTAAACATAATATTACTTAATAATCTTTACGAATTTATATACCATAAAAATAAGATTACTGAATTATCTTTAGAAATCTATACGTTGTAAACACAATTCTATCGTTAATATTACATTGTATTCGTAACAATGCCATTAAATTAATAGTTTTAACTCTGGCACATCAGATGTTTATTCTCTGACAAAGAACAAGATTATTCAATATCTAATGATAAAACACCTTTCATTAGTCGTTATATAAAATTTGATTTCATTACAGGTCTATCTGTTAAATGTCCCACTTGATTTCGCTATGAGATTGAGTTAGATACTTGAAAGTTTGAAGTAGAATGTAGTACTTCCATTCTTATTAGAATGTTACTTTTACTTCCCTGTCGTTGATTGTTTTACAGCTGCTCTCATAAAATCCAGACTTTTACGTATTTAATGTTTCGTAAGTCATTTTTGTAACACCTGGAATACTTTATAACACATCATATTTTCATGTGCAAAGCAAGGATTGGTCATTTGAGGTAACATATGTTTGCATGAATTTCAATTTCTTTTATTTATTGGGTTGTCCAGAAATAAATGTCGGATTTATCACGATGACATTTATAAGATGAATTTTGATTAACTTATCGTTTGTTGGTTGGTTTAATTCAATGTTTGTCGCTTAAAAGGTGTCATAATTGTCTACTGTTTAAACTCTAAATAAGTTTCGCAATCTCTAAGGCAGCATGGACAAAAAGAACTTTCGTCTGATTTTCCTCTACGACTTCAAACTTGGACAAAAAACTACCGAAACTGCACGGAACATCAACCAGGCAATCGATCATAGATCTGTTACTGATTGGAGATGAAAGTCATGAAGGCCACGAAGGTCATGGAAGGAAGTCATCCTTAGATGAAAAGGCATTAATGCAAACAGTTGAGACAGACTCTTGCACAACAGTACGTGAGCTTGCAGAAAAGCTAGGCACAAGCAAAACAAGCATTACAAACCAACTGAGTGCAGTTGGAAAGATGAAAAAATTGGATAAGTGGGTTCTGAATTTGCTGACTGAAGATCAACAAAATCGGTGTTATGAGACCTGTCAAGGATGATTCTCCAAAAAATGAATGATTCTGGCTAATTCATCTTATTCCCCATACATTTCTCTTACAGATTTTCATTTCTTAAGCAGTCTGACAACCTTCTAAACAAAAACGCTATCGAAAGCAGGCGGCTTAAAATGAAACTTTCAGGGAGTCAACTGTTCATAGAAACTATGATTTCTACTGCATCATTACCCGTTGGCAAAGTGTGTGAAAGTAAATGGTGTTTACTCTAATTAAAGCACGTTTTACAAAACTGGTTTATACTTTTCCAAACATTGCAGAACGAAAACGACATTAATTTGCGGACAACCTGACCAAGAAGTTTAAAGTATAATAGCATATTCATCAACATTTTATACAAGACAAATAGAAATGATTAAAATAATTTAAACATGAAGCGATAACTATACACTGTAATAACTATTAACTTTATTTACAATAAATGTTGATAAGCCTGGTGTAGTTTACTGTTAACGTTATCGAACTATGATTCAGAGGAACAAAATGTTGCATCTAGCTCTTTGTAGCTGTTAGTAAACTGTTAAAGCGATCTACAATCTCACTATTCCATCAGGCTACTTGCGGCCAAGATTATGCGACTTTACCACCAAGTGCCATCAATAATTTAAAGAATATAACTTACTAAATAATCAATAGTTTAAAGAATATAACTTACTAAATAATCAATAGTTTAAAGAATATAACTTACTAAAGAATCATTAGTTTAACGAATATAACTTACTAAATAATCAATCATTTAAAGAATATAATTTTCTAAATAATCAATTGTTTAAAGAATATAACTTACTAAATAATCAATCATTTAAAGAATATAATTTTCTAAATAATCAATTGTTTAAAGAATATAACTTACTAAACAATCAATAGTTAAAAGAATATACCTTACTAAATAATCAAGAGTTTAAAGACTATAACTTACTAAAAAATCAATAGTTTAAAGAATGTACCTTACTAAATAATCAAGAGTTCAAAGAACATAACTTACTAAAGAATCAATAGTTAAAAGAGTATAACTTACTTAATAATCAATAGTTTAAAGAATATAATTTACTAAATAATCAATTGTTTGAAGAATATAACTTACTAAATAATCAATAAATTAAAGAATATAACTTACTAAATAATCAATAGTTTAAAGAATATAACTTACTAAATAATCATTAGTTTAAAAATATAACTTACTAAATAATCAATAGTTTAAAGGATATAACTTTACTAAAGAATCATTAGTTTAAAGAATATAACTTACTAAATAATCAATCATTTAAAGAATATAATTTTCTCAATAATCAAGAGTTTAAAGTATATAACGTACTAAAGAATCAAAAGTTAAAAGAATATACCTTACTAAATAATCAATAGTTAAAAGAGTATAACTTACTTAATAATCAATAGTTTAAAGGATATAACTTTACTAAAGAATCATTAGTTTAAAGAATATAACTTACTAAATAATCAAGAGTTTAAAGTATATAATTTACTAAATAATCAATTGTTTGAAGAATATAACTTACTAAATAATCAATAGTTTAAAGAATATAACTTACTAAACAATCAATAGTTTAAAGAATATAACTTACTAAATAATCAATAGTTTAAAGAATATAAGTTACTAAATAATCAATCATTTAAAGAATATAATTTTCTCAATAATCAAGAGTTTAAAGTATATAACGTACTAAAGAATCAATAGTTTAAAGAATATAACTTACTAAACAATTAATAGTTAAAAGAATATATCTTACTAAATAATCAAGAGTTTGAAGAATATAACTTACTAAAGAATCAATAGTTAAAAGAGTATAACTTACTTAATAATCAATAGTTTAAAGAATATAACTTACTAAATAATCAATAGTTTAAAGAATATAACTTACTAAATAATCATTAGTTTAAAGAATATAACTCACTAAACAATCAATAGTTAAAAGAATATAACTTACTAAATAATCAATAGTTTAAAGGATATAACTTTACTGAAGAATCATTAGTTTAAAGAATATAACTTACTAAATAATCAATCATTTAAAGAATATAATTTTCTCAATAATCAAGAGTTTAAAGGATATAACTTTACTAAAGAATCATTAGTTTAAAGAATATAACTTACTAAATAATCAATCATTTAAAGAATATAATTTTCTCAATAATCAAGAGTTTAAAGTATATAACGTACTAAAGAATCAAAAGTTTAAAGAATATAACTTACATAATAATCAATAGTTTAAAGAATATAACTTACTAAACAATTAATAGTTAAAAGAATATACCTTACTAAAGAATCAATAGTTTAAAGAATGTAACTTACTAAACAATTAATAGTTAAAAGAATATATTTTACTAATTAATCAAGAGTTTGAAGAATATAACTTACTAAAGAATCAATAGTTAAAAGAGTATAACTTACTTAATAATCAATTGTTTGAAGAATATAACTTACTAAATAATCAATAGTTTAAAGAATATAACTTACTAAACAATCAATAGTTTAAAGAATATAACTTACTAAATAATCAATCATTTAAAGAATATAATTTTCTCAATAATCAAGAGTTTAAAGAATATAATTTTCTCAATAATCAAGAGTTTAAAGTATATAACGTACTAAAGAATCAATAGTTTAAAGAATATAACTTACTAAACAATTAATAGTTAAAAGAATATATTTTACTAATTAATCAAGAGTTTGAAGAATATAACTTACTAAAGAATCAATAGTTAAAAGAGTATAACTTACTTAATAATCAATAGGTTAAAGAATATAACTTACTAAATAATCAATAGTTTAAAGAATATAACTTACTGAATAATCAATAGTTTAAAGAATATAACTTACTGAATAATCAATAGTTTAAAGAATATAACTTATTAAATAATCAATCATTTAAAGAATATAATTTTCTCAATAATCAAGAGTTTAAAGTATATAACGTACTAAAGAATCAAAAGTTT
Source organism: Tachypleus tridentatus (assembly GCF_004210375.1). NCBI lineage: Eukaryota > Metazoa > Arthropoda > Merostomata > Xiphosura > Limulidae > Tachypleus > Tachypleus tridentatus. Next base: position 4,085,150 of record NC_134837.1, on the reverse strand, counting down.
AAAGAATATAAATTACTAAACAATTAATAGTTAAAAGAATATACGTTACTAAATAATCAATAGTTAAAATACTATAACTTACTTAATAATCAATAGTTTAAAGAATATAACTTACTAAATAATCAATAGTTTAAAGAATATAACTTACTAAATAATCAATAGTTTAAAGAATATAACTTACTAAACAATCAAGAGTTAAAAGAATATACCTTACTAAATAATCAATTGTTTAAAGAATATAACTTACTAAATAAATCAAATTCAGAACAAGCCCACATTCTCTCCATATTTTCGTGCTTTTTTGCTGTTAAGCGCAAATCTAAATAATGGATTATCTGTGATGTTTGTTTGTTTTATTTGGAATTTCGCGCAAAGCTATTCGAGGGCTATCTGCGCTGGCTGTCCCTAATTTAGCAGTTTAATACTAGACGGGAGGCAGTTACTCATCCTTACCCACCGCCAACTCTTTGGCTACTCTTTTACCAACGAATAGTTGGATTGACTGTAACATTATACCCTCCCCACCACCACGGCTGGAAAGTCGAGCATGTTTGGTGTAAATGGGATTCGAATCCGCAAACCTTAGATTACGAGTCGAACGTTTAAACCCACCTGGCCATATCTGTGCTGTGCCCACAACAGTATCAAAACCAGGTTCTTAGCATTATGAGCTGTCAGTCTTGTCGCTTGGCTACTGGAGGGTATATTATCTCAGAGGTTAATAGTTACTATAGAAAACGAGTTAATGCAGTAATAATTAGTGTTTCATTTCCGAATAAAATGTAGTTAATTGTACAAGAGAGTGTGGAATGTAGTGTAATACTTACAAAATAAATAACTAAAACTATGAAAGACTTCACTACGTTTACTGATAAAGTAAACTTCAGTACAGATTTTGATTAGTAAGTGAGATTTAAGCGCACGACGACAAATACTCGAAAGGAAATCCAAAGTAAAATATTTCGACAAATATAAACTGTGTGAACATTCATTAAATATTCAATATAAACTGTGTGAACATTCATTAAATATTCAATATAAACTGTGTGAACATTCATTAAATATTCAATATAAACTGTGTGAACATTCATTAAATATTCAATATAAACTGTGTGAACATTCATTAAATATTCAATATAAACTGTGTGAACATTCATTAAATATTCAATATAACCTGTATGAACATTCATTAAATATTCAATATAAGCAGTGTGAACATTCATTAAATATTCAATATAAACTGTATGAACATTCATTAAATATTCAATATAAACTGTGTGAACATTCATTAAATATTCAATATGAACTGTGTGAACATTCATTAAATATTCAATATAAACTGTGTGTACTTTTATTTAAAATGTTCAATATAAACTGTTTGTAGATTTATTTAAAATATTCAATATATACTGTTTGTACATTTATTTAAAATATTCAATATAAACTGTTTGTACATTTAATTAGAATAAATATATATTGCGTGTATATTTACTTAAAATAATCAATATCAATAAAAGTTATATATCTTTAATTAGAATACACCTTATAAATATAGACTAAGTGTATCTTAAATTTGAATATTCCCTTCAAATATAGACTGTGCGTGTCTTTAATTCGAATTTTCAATACAAATATGGACTGTGTGTAGCTTTAACTAGAATAGTCAATATAAATACAGATTGTGTGTATCTTTAATTAGAATATTCAATACAAATATAGACTGTGTGTATATTTAACTAGGATATCTTTAGAATATTCAATATAAATATAGACTGTGTGTATCTTTAATTAGAATATTCAATATAAATTCAGATTGTGTGTATCTTTAATCAGAATATTGAATATAAATATAGATTGTGTGTATATTTAATTAGAAAATTTCCTCCAAATAAAGAGTGTATTTTAGGTCAAAAAACTTTACCTTCAAGAAGTTTTTATTTCAAATGAAATTGCTACCTAAGCTTTGTAAATAGCTTGGTTGTTTGTTTGTTTTTAATTTCGCGCAAAGCTACACGATGCCTTCCCTCTAGTCATTACCACCCACCGCTAACTCTTGGGTTACTCTTTTATCAACGAAAAGTGGGATTGACCGCCACTTATAACACACCTACGGCTGAAAGAGCGAGCATGTTTGGTGTGATGGGGATACGAGTCCGTGACCCTCGCATTGCGAGTCGAGAGCCTTAACCACCTGGTCATACCGGGCCCTTGTAAATAGCTTTTAAGTAGCCGTAAACAAAACAAATATATTTGAGTTATACTATTAGAAAATAAATAAACGTATATGTGATAGAAAAACAGAGGTCATAAAGAACAAGTTATTAAAACGTAGTTCTGAATTTATCACCAGTAGAAAAAAATTATTAGAGAAAAAAATAAAGTGAAGTGAATAAATACTACAACACACAGATTTTTAGTTTTATATTATAAACACCTTACATAAATAGTACTGTACGTTCATCAACATGCGACCATGAACTGTTGTTGTTATTGTTTCGCATTACTTATCACACTGCGGCTAAATACTTATCACACTGCGGCTAAATGATTACATTGGAATTTGATATTTAAATTTCCATTTAAGTTCATACCATTATCAAAGTATATATTCTTGTTGGTTAAGATTTCTTATAAGAATTCCATAGTATTTCCAAGTGTTGAATCGCAACATACTTAGAATCAGCATGTCTTCTTGAGAGAATAAAAACCTACATGATACCTGGTGTTGATCTTTCACATTTCTGACCATAATACTGTACACAGACTATGACATCATTACAGTTAAATACTGTACACTTACTATGACATCATTACATTTAAATACTGTACACTGACTATGACATCATTACATTTAAATACTGTACACTGACTATGACATCATTACATTTAAATACTGTACACTTACTATGACATCATTACATTTAAATACTGTACACTGACTATGACATCATCACATTTAAATACTGTACACTGACTATGACATCATTACATTTAAATACTGTACACTTACTATGACATCATTACATTTAAATACCGTACACTGACTATGACATCATTACATTTAAATACTGTACACTTACTATGACATCATTACATTTAAATACTGTACACTGACTATCACATCATTACATTTAAATACTGTACACTGACTATGACATCATTACATTTAAATACTGTACACTGACTATGACATCATTACATTTAAATACTGTACACTGACTATGACATCATTACGTTTTAAATACTGTACACTGACTCTAACTTCATTACGTTTTAAATACTGTACACTGACTATGACATCATTACGTTTTAAATGCTGTACACTGACTCTAACATCATTACATTTAAATACTGTACACTGACTATGACATCATTACATTTAAATACTGTACACTTACTATGACATCATTACATTTAAATACTGTACACTGTCTATGACATCATTACATTTAAATACTGTACACTGACTATGACATCATTACATTTAAATACTGTACACTGACTATGATATCATTACATTTAAATACTGTACACTGACTCTAACATCATTACATTTAAATACTGTACACTGACTATGACATCATTACATTTAAATACTGTACACTGACTCTAACATCATTACATTTAAATACTGTACACTGACTATGACATCATTACATTTAAATACTGTACACTTATTATGACATGATTACATTTAAATACTGTACACTGACTATGACATCATTACATTTAAATACTGTACACTGACTATGACATCATTACATTTAAATACTGTACACTGACTATGACATCATTACATTTAAATACTGTACACTGACTATGACACCATTACATTTAAATACTTTACACTTACTATGACATCATTACATTTAAATACTGCACACTGATTATGACACCATTACATTTAAATACTGTACACTTACTATGACATCATTACATTTAAATACTGCACACTGACTATGACACCATTACATTTAACTACTGTAATTATTAATAAACATTTTCTTGCTTGTGTTTTTGTTCGCCCTATATATTAAAAACCTTCTGTAATTTGGTTATCCCAGTTTTTAAAATTATCCTGAAGGCTTTGCTCGCATTGACACTCAAATGATCTTTACAGAATGTTCGTGTATCACAAAAAAAAGTCATAAAATGAATTATTTACTAGCACTTTTGAAGACTTCTTAATTTCGTCTTCAACCATTTTTATCATAATTAGTAGCACTCTACATGGTCCTGTAATGAAGCTGTCACTGGAATATCTCTTGTCAAGTAGCTATAATTGGTTCCTCTAAAGTTGTCATATCGCTCTGCTGTCGTAGGAGACCTGAGCTCATACTCACATTACTATTGGGGATAATATGACTACATGGATTTTGTTTAGGCATTAGGCTCCTGTAAAAACTGTATGATTGGTCATTTGAAAGGCATTCACGATTTTATACCGATTACTTTCACTCTTTAGATTATCCAACACTGTACATTGACATGAACGCAGAAGAGTAATATTTGTATAATTAGTAATTTCTTAATCTGTCTTGTTCTCGAACACATACATTGATTTCAAGATATAACGTCAGAAACGTTCGTAATGATAGCTTGACTTATTCCTTTAATTTCAACTTTGTATCTTTAACAACAGCGCTATAATTAAAAACTGGCAGACTTAGGATGCTAAAAATAGGATTTTTGATATCCGTGGAAAACAGGGTATGAATAACTTATTGTGTACCTTTATGTTTTAACATTAACAAACTGTAAGTGGACCCTTTGTGTACCTTTATGTCTTAACATTAACAAACTGTAAGTGGACCCTTTGTGTACCTTTATGTCTTAACATTAACAAACTGTAAGTGGACCCTTTGTGTACCTTTATGTCTTAACATTAACAAACTGTAAGTGGACCCTTTGTGTACCTTTATGTCTTAACATTAACAAACTGTAAGTGGACCCTTCGTGTACCTTTATGTCTTAAGACTAACCAACCACAAGTGAACACATTGTGTATCTTTATGTCTAACACTAACCAACCACAAGTGGACCCTTTGTGAACCGTTATGCATTAAGACTAACCAACCACACGTGAACCCATTGTGTATCTTTATGTCTAACACTAACAAACCACAAGTGAACGTATTGTGTATCTTTATGTCTAACACTAACCAACCACAAGTCAACGTATTGTGTATCCTTATGTCTAACACTAACCAACCACAAGTCAACGTATTGTGTATCTTTATGTCTAACACTAACCAACCACAAGTGAACACATTGTGTATCTTTATGTCTAACACCAACCAACCACAAGTGAACACATTTTGTATCTTTATGTCTAACACTAACCAACCACAAGTGGACCCTTTGTGAACCGTTATGCCATAAGACTAACCAACCACAAGTGAACGTATTGTGTATCTATATGTCTAACACTAACAAACCATAAGTGAACGTATTGTGTATCTTTATGTCTAACACTAACCAACCACAAATGAACGTATTGTGTATCCTTATGTCTAACACTAACCAACCACAAATGAACACATTGTGTATCTTTATGTCTAACACTAACCAACCACAAGTGAACACATTGTGTATCTTTATGTCTAACACTAACCAACCACAAGTGAACACATTGTGTATCTTTATATGTAACACTAACCAACCACAAGTGAACACATTGTGTATCTTTATGTCTAACACTAACCAACCACAAGTGAACACATTGTGTATCTTTATGTCTAACACTAACCAACCACAAGTGAACACATTGTGTATCTTTATGTCTAACACTAACCAACCACAAGTGAACACATTGTGTATCTTTATGTCTAACACTAACCAACCACAATTGAACACATTGTGTATCTTTATGTCTAACACTAACCAACCACAAGTGAGCACATTGTGAACCGTTATGTCTAACACTAACCAACCACAAGTGAACAAATTTGAACCGTTATGCCTTAAGACTAACCAACCACAAGACGAGCCGAACTTGATTACTGTTTACTATTTTTAGTTCAAGAGGTTATTTTTATAACCATCACTCAGATTAGAATCAGTTGAAATGGTTGATTTTTGGTTGAAATGGTTAGTTTTATAACCTTCACATAGGTAATAAAGGATTGTGAATTTTTTATCTTAGTACTAGGTTTTCTGCCTCATCAAAGAACGTTAAAGTTTTGGTCTTTTAAATTTTGAGGTCCTATTGACTCCATTCTGTTTAACAACCTTGCTGTATGATTATTCCTTTTACATGTATCCTCCAAACAGAAATTTCTCTTTGTCTAGTGACTTGACCCCATAACATTACAGACTGGTAGAGTCAAGTGAGATCAGCTCTCTACTATTGATATCGTAAGTAATAACACCAATAGTTATATTGTTAAGAATAAATTAACATACTAATTACAAATTAAAGGTTCCCCTTAAATACAGAAAGCTTTGATAGAAATACTTGTTTATCAACACTACACCTTTACACGCGTGGTGTTGGGTATTAAAATAATTTTAAAAGGAACTGAATGATCCTGAAAACATCGAAAACAAAATGGCCATAAAACTTGAAAATTATTATTTCAAGTGCAACCTCTATAATCTCTAAAACACTCGAGGTTTGATAGCTGTGGAGTTTATAGCATAGATAGGTATTGTGCAGATTTCTAAAGACTTATTTCCACAATAACTGTAGAAGGGTTCGCATTGAAACAGAATCATCATAAGGTTAAGACATTTTGAAAGTCATTGATACTGAAAAGGCCTCGGATCTGTCATGAACGTTTCCATCTGCAAAAATATGAAAACACTTCAGAAAATGTTCTATCAAGCATCTAATTAAACACAAATAGAACTAATTAGGCATAAAGTGTATATTTATTAATAATTAGTAATTTTATAAATAATTAGGATACTTACCACAAGAACTAGCAGAAGCACACCTGCGTCTAAATATATTCATAAACGTCAACTTTGAGGAATAGTTACATTGTGTCCACATTATAGATGAAGAATAGTTACATTGTGTCCTCATTGTAGTTGAAGAATAGTTACATTGTGTCCACATTATAATTGAAGAACAGTTACATGCTGTCCACATTATAGTTCAAGAATAGTTACATACTGTCCACAATATAATTGAAGAATAGTTACATAGTGTCCACATTATAGATGAAGAATAGTTACATTGTATCCACATTATAGATGAAGAATAGTTACATAGTGTCCACATTATAGATGAAGAATAGTTACATAGTGTCCACATTATACTTGAGAAATACTTACATAGTGTCTACATTATACTAGATACCTGTTAAAGTTTACTAATTTATCACGTTAACGTTTGCTAATTTACTAGATGCCTGTTAAAATTTACTAGATTACTATATACCTAGAAAAGTTTACTAGTTTATTAGAAAGGTCTTAAAGATTACTTGACTAGTGTATGAGATACTTGTTAAATTTCTTGTTTATCAGGTACCTGTTAAATTTTACTAGTTTACTATCTACATGTTAAAGTTTACTAGTTTGTTAGATACCTGTCTAAGGTTACAAGTTTCCTAAGCACATCTTAACGTTTACTAGCTACATGATAAAGTTTAGTAGTTTACTAGATACTTGTTTGGCTTTATAATTTGCCTAGATGCCTGTTAAAGTTTATTAATTTATTGGATAGCTGTCAAAGTTTACTACTTTACTGGGTACCTATTAAAATTTCTAGTTTACTTGATACCTTTTAAAGTTTGCTAGTTTATTAGATACCTGCTGATGTTCACTAGTTTACTAGGAACGTGTTAAAGTTTACTAGTTTACTCATTACTTGTTAAAATTTAGTAGTTTACTAGCTACCTTTTAAAGTTTACTAGTTTACTCACTACTTGTTAAAATTTAGTAGTTTCCTAGCTACCTTTTAAAGTTTACTAGTTTACTCACTACTTGTTAAAATTTAGTAATTTACTAGCTACCTGTTAAAGTTTACTAGATATTAGTTAAAGTTTACTAGTTTACTAGGTACCTGATAAATTTACTAATTTATTAGAAAAATTTATAGTTTACTAGGTACCTGTTAATGTTAACTAGCTTATTAATAACATGTTAAATGTTACCATTTTACTAGGTAATACTTGTTACAGTTTACCAGTTTGCTAGATACATGGTAAAGTTTACTTGGTACTTGTTGAAGTTTACTAGGTACTTGTTGAAGTTGACTACTTTACGAGGCACTTCTTACTAGTTTATAAGATACCTGTTAAAGGTTACTAGTTTACTACTTAGCTGTTCAAGTTTACTATTTTACTAGATACCTGTTAAAGATTACTACATACCTTTTAAAGTTTACTAGCTTACTAAATACCTGTTAAAGTTTACTAGCTTACTTGATACCTGTTAAAAGAACAGTAAAGAAATTAAAACATTGAAGAGTGATAATTAATACAGAATATTTTTACCTAATATTATTGTTATTGTTCTATTTGAAATGGTAGATATAAGGAGAATATATTGGAATGAGTGTGGACTTCTATTGAAGTTTTGTTTTAATATTTCTACCACAGGAAGTTGACTGTTGGTGTTCTAATTTTATTCCACAGCTATTTTACATTATATATATCACAAGTTGACTGTTGATGTTCTAATTTTATTCCACAGCTATTTTACATTATATATATCACAAGTTGACTGTTGATGTTCTAATTTGATTCCACAGCTATTTTACATTATATATATCACAAGTTGACTGTTGATGTTCTAATTTGATTCCACAGCTATTTTACATTATATATATCACAAGTTGACTGTTGATGTTCTAATTTGATTCCACAGCTATTTTACATTATATATATCACAAGTTGACTGTTGATGTTCTAATTTGATTCCACAGCTATTTTACATTATATATATCACAAGTTGACTGTTGATGTTCTAATCTGATTCCACAGCTATTTTACATTATATATATCACAAGTTGACTGTTGATGTTCTAATTTTATTCCACAGCTATTTTACATTATATATATCACAAGTTGACTGTTGATGTTCTAATTTGATTCCACAGCTATTTTACATTATATATATCACAAGTTGACTGTTGATGTTCTAATTTGATTCCACAGCTATTTTACATTATATATATCACAAGTTGACTGTTGATGTTCTAATTTGATTCCACAGCTATTTTACATTATATATATCACAAGTTGACTGTTGATGTTCTAATTTGATTCCACAGCTATTTTACTTTATATATATCACAAGTTGACTGTTGATGTTCTAATTTGATTCCACAGCTATTTTACATTATATATATATCACAAGTTGACTGTTGATGTTCTAATTTGATTCCACAGCTATTTTACATTATATATATCACAAGTTGACTGTTGATGTTCTAATTTGATTCCACAGCTATTTTACATTATATATATATCACAAGTTGACTGTTGATGTTCTAATTTGATTCCACAGCTATTTTACATTATATATATCACAAGTTGACTGTTGATGTTCTAATTTGATTCCACAGCTATTTTACATTATATATATCACAAGTTGAATGTTGATGTTCTAATTTGATTCCACAGCTATTTTACATTATATATATATCACAAGTTGACTGTTGATGTTCTAATTTGATTCCACAGCTATTTTACATTATATATATATCACAAGTTGACTGTTGATGTTCTAATTTTATTCCACAGCTATTTTACATTATATATATCACAAGTTGACTGTTGATGTTCTAATTTTATTCCACAGCTATTTTACATTATATATATCACACGTTTCTTTCCATGATTGTGCTTTATCAAACTGGACGAAACCCTTTTAAATCTATAATTGTCTTTATGATACGAGAATATGTTCTTATCAACTGTGATTAGATGTGATTGATTCATACAAAACTCAAAAAAACACCCGTAGTTATTGTCAATTAGGTAGGGCATCCATTAGACGAGTGAAATGAAAGTATGTTTGTTATAAAACATAGGAAACTGTGCGTTTATTTTTGTTATCTTAAAATATAAACATTAACAGTGTGATAAAAATACATGAATGTACCAATACGTAAAGGACAGAGATACCGTTTTCAAGAATTAAATCAATATTAAATAAGATGGGGAACAAAACCTCGTTATGACCTTTCTCGTGTAATTATGCAGCACTGTGTAAAGTTTGGTGCTGATTGATAGAGAAATATGAAAAGGTGTAAGGAAGAGATACAAAAACACTAACATTTATTTTTATGGACAAATGACGTCATGGACCTTTTAATCTATAACTCTCTACTAACTGGCGTTAAGACCTGCAATTATCTGTTATTTCTTTAATCTATGATTGCATAATAATTTGCTGTTATGCTTAATTAACTATAAAGTCCTGTTACTTTCTCATGTCATGACTTCATATGACTTTAAGATTAATATAATAACTACTTACTTTGAGAAACATCACTTACGAACAAATGATACATTCAAAATACACAACTTACGAAGAAAATGTACAGTATTACCCCTTATTACAACAAAAGATACATTGATACCCATTATTACAAACCAAAAATGCATTGATACCCATCACTTGCAAACATAAAGTGTATTAATATCAATAGAACATCTATTAAACACTTACTTTGAATCTTAATTTTTGTTGGTTCAAAATGTAAAATCTGCAGTTTGAATTGTTTTTAAAATACATATTTAATTTACCGTGTTCTTGTTTATGTTTTGTTTGTTTAACTGCTGTTTAGCTATCAAAGACAGTCCCTCCTATCAAACAAAAACAAAGAATCAGTGATGTCGAGAAAACCCACTTGTAGAGAAATATATATGTAAAAACGGCTCGTTTGGGTTGAGAGAATATTTTACGCAGAAGACCGAGGAAGGTCGAAACGTTGTTCGCTCCTCTACGCAAAACATTTTCTCAACCCAAACGAGCCGTATTTATATATATAAACAAAAACAAACACTAGGATTAGAAGGTGAATATATTATCATATTATCAGAATAATGTACGTTGTTTTGTTATATACATGTGTTCCAAAATATATATCTCAGAGGAGAAGCTTAATAATTAAAGATGAAACAAAATATTATCTGTAAGTTTTGTTTAAGTCAGTTATTATTTTCATTACTTACATTATTTATTATTATTATTTATGAATGTCTTTTATTACAGATTTCAGAACTGCCCATTGCTGAGTAAACCGACAACTCTTGAATTATTCCCGTGATTTAACAACTTTGAAAACAAAAGTTTTAATTATAACAAATAATAAGTTACCATAATAACACAAATGACTCAGAGGAATGAATACTTAATATCTGTGACGCCGTCATATTCATCCCAATATGCGTGTTTGAAAATGTGAACACATAATTAAATTTATTATAACTAATGATGAAAGACATGTAGGAGTTTATTAATTATATAAAATTAAAGTTATCAGCTTTTAGAAGACATATTGCTTTATATTTTGTTGTTATCTCAAGTTATACAAATGTTATTCATATTTCTGTTTGGTATGTGTATTTTGGAACACCCTGTACGTAACATTTTTGATTTCTTTCACTTGAACTTTATTACTTAAATACATACCTCTATTGCTCAGAGTCAAAAATAAATCAATACACAGTTCTAAAGTGTATAAGAAATAGATAATCAAAAGCAAATGTTTTGACAAATTGACAAATATAATGGTGAAGCTAAAGCAGTATATTTAATTACGTGTTCTAAATATCGTGTGTTCTAAATACCGTGTTCTGTTTTATTATTAATCTAAGTTGAGTTCATTATTAACCGTGAAACACCAGTGGAGATTAGTTTTAATTTCTAGTATGAGTTTGAAACACTAACCACTGCATCTTGTATTTAACACCATCATTTTGAAACACTAACCACTGCATCTTGTATTTAACACCATCATTTTGAAACACTAACCACTGCATCTTGTATTTAACACCATCATTTTGAAACACTAACCACTGCATCTTGTATTTAACACCATCATTTTGAAACACTAACCACTGCATGTTGTATTTAACACCATCATTTTGAAACACTAACCACTGCATCTTGTATTTAACACCATCATTTTGAAACACTAACCACTGCATCTTGTATTTAACACCATCATTTTGAAACACTAACCACTGCATCTTGTATTTAACACCATCATTTTGAAACACTAACCACTGCATGTTGTATTTAACACCATCATTTTGAAACACTAACCACTGCATCTTGTATTTAACACCATCATTTTTACCAACTATTTATATCAAATATTCGATAAGTTTCACATTACGTCACTAGTTTAGTCACGTTAGTTTTACATTGGATCTCTTGTATACGTATAAATAACATATTTTATTATAAATTTAGTATGTGCTATGTAAGGTTGATACTACCAACCCCTCCTGTGAGTTGTAGGTACAATGTTGTGGTCAACCCCGTTATTTGTTACAGTTGTCTAAGCTTTGGTGGTAGATACTTCTGACCAGCTACTTTTCTCTGTTACTCGGACATTAAGGATGGCTGCCACAAGTGCTCTTAAACTAAAACTTGTGGACTTAAGTGTCATTATGACATCGTGTTTGTATAGTAGGGTACCGTAATGAGGTGTTTGGTGAGGTATGACATCAGAAACACCAAAATCTGAAGTAAATATATATATGAAAATAACAGTTATACTAGCGCTTGTTGGTTCTTTTAGTAAAATATACCATTTGGTTTGATAACTGTTCATCAATAAAATGGTTATACGAACTTATCTTCCAGATGTAATTATTACTAAAATATACTATTTGGTTTAATAACTGTTCATCAATAAAATGGTTATACGAACTTATCTTCCAGATGTAATTACTACTAAAATATACTATTTGGTTTAATAACTGTTCATCAATAACAATGGTTATACGAACTTATCTTCCAGATGTAATTACTACTAAAATATACTATTTGGTTTAATAACTGTTCATCAATAACAATGGTTATACGAACTTATCTTCCAGATGTAATTATTACTAAAATATACTATTTGGTTTAATAACTGTCCATCAATAACAATGGTTATACGAATTTCTCTTCCAGATGTAATTACTGCTAAAATATACTATTTTGTTTGATAACTGTTCATCAATAACAATGGTTATACGAATTTCTCTTCCAGATGTAATTACTGCTAAAATATACTATTTTGTTTGATAACTGTTCATCAATAACAATGGTTATACGAATTTCTCTTCCAGATGTAATTATTACTAAAATATACTATTTGGTTTAACAACTGTTCATCAATAACAATGGTTATACGAACTTATCTTCCAGATGTAATTATTACTAAAATATACTATTTGGTTTAACAACTGTTCATCAATAACAATGGTTATACGAATTTCTCTTCCAGATGTAATTATTACTAAAATATACTATTTGGTTTGATAACTGTTCATCAATAACAATGGTTATACGAATTTCTCTTCCAGATGTAATTACTGCTAAAATATACTATTTTGTTTGATAACTGTTCATCAATAACGATGGTTATACGAATTTCTCTTCCAGATGTAATTACTGCTAAAATATACTATTTTGTTTGATAACTGTTCATCAATAACAATGGTTATACGAATTTCTCTTCCAGATGTAATTACTGCTAAAATATACTATTTGGTTTAATAACTGTTCATCAATAACAATGGTTATACGAACTTATCTTCCAGATGTAATTACTGCTAAAATATACTATTTTGTTTGATAACTGTTCATCAATAACAATGGTTATACGAATTTCTCTTCCAGATGTAATTACTGCTAAAATATACTATTTGGTTTAATAACTGTTCATCAATAACAATGGTTATACGAACTTATCTTCCAGATGTAATTATTACTAAAATATACTATTTGGTTTAATAACTGTTCATCAATAACAATGGTTATACGAACTTATCTTCCAGATGTAATTACTGCTAAAATATACTATTTTGTTTGATAACTGTTCATCAATAACAATGGTTATACGAATTTCTCTTCCAGATGTAATTACTGCTAAAATATACTATTTGGTTTAATAACTGTTCATCAATAACAATGGTTATACGAACTTATCTTCCAGATGTAATTATTACTAAAATATACCATTTGGTTTAATAGCTGTTCATCAATAACAATGGTTATACGAACTTATCTTCCAGATGTAATTATTACTAAAATATACTATTTGGTTCAATAACTGTTCATCAATAACAATGGTTATACGAACTTATCTTCCAGATGTAATTACTACTAAAATATACTATTTGGTTTGATAACTGTTCATCAATAACAATGGTTATACGAACTTATCTTCCAGATGTAATTACTACTAAAATATACTATTTGGTTTGATAACTGTTCATCAATAACAATGGTTATACGAATTTCTCTTTCAGATGTAATTACTACTAAAATATACCATTTGGTTTAATAACTGTTCATCAATAACAATGGTTATACGAATTTCTCTTCCAGATGTAATTACTGCTAAAATATACTATTTTGTTTGATAACTGTTCATCAATAACAATGGTTATACGAATTTCTCTTCCAGATGTAATTACTGCTAAAATATACTATTTGGTTTAATAACTGTTCATCAATAACAATGGTTATACGAACTTATCTTCCAGATGTAATTATTACTAAAATATACTATTTGGTTTGATAACTGTTCATCAATAACAATGGTTATACGAATTTCTCTTCCAGATGTAATTACTACTAAAATATACCATTTGGTTTAATAACTGTTCATCAATAACAATGGTTATACGAATTTCTCTTCCAGATGTAATTACTACTAAAATATACTATTTGGTTTGATAACTGTTCATCAATAACAATGGTTATACGAACTTATCTTCCAGATGTAATTACTACTAAAATATACTATTTGGTTTGATAACTGTTCATCAATAACAATGGTTATACGAATTTCTCTTCCAGATGTAATTACTGCTAAAATATACCATTTGGTTTAATAACTGTTCATCAATAACAATGGTTATACGAATTTCTCTTCCAGATGTAATTACTACTAAAATATACTATTTGGTTTGATAACTGTTCATCAATAACAATGGTTATACGAACTTATCTTCCAGATGTAATTACTACTAAAATATACTATTTGGTTTGATAACTGTTCATCAATAACAATGGTTATACGAATTTCTCTTCCAGATGTAATTACTGCTAAAATATACTATTTGGTTTAATAACTGTTCATCAATAACAATGGTTATACGAATTTCTCTTTCAGATGTAATTATTACTAAAATATACTATTTGGTTTAATAACTGTTCATCAATAACAATGGTTATACGAACTTATCTTCCAGATGTAATTACTGCTAAAATATACTATTTGGTTTGATAACTGTTCATCAATAACAATGGTTATACGAATTTCTCTTTCAGATGTAATTACTACTAAAATATACTATTTGGTTTGATAACTGTTCATCAATAACAATGGTTATACGAATTTCTCTTTCAGATGTAATTACTACTAAAATATACTATTTGGTTTGATAACTGTTCATCAATAACAATGGTTATATGAATTTCTCTTCCAGATGTAATTACTACTAAAATATACCATTTGGTTTAATAATTGTTCATCAATAACAATGATTATACGAATTTCTCTTTCAGATGTAATTACTACTAAAATATACTATTTGGTTTGATAACTGTTCATCAATAACAATGGTTATACGAATTTCTCTTTCAGATGTAATTACTACTAAAATATACTATTTGGTTTGATAACTGTTCATCAATAACAATGGTTATACGAATTTCTCTTCCAGATGTAATTACTACTAAAATATACCATTTGGTTTAATAATTGTTCATCAATAACAATGGTTATACGAATTTCTCTTCCAGATGTAATTACTACTAAAATATACCATTTGGTTTAATAATTGTTCATCAATAACAATGGTTATACGAACTTATCTTCCAGATGTAATTACTACTAAAATATACTATTTGGTTTGATAACTGTTCATCAATAACAATGGTTATACGAATTTCTCTTTCAGATGTAATTACTACTAAAATATACTATTTGGTTTGATAACTGTTTATCAATAACAATGGTTATACGAATTTCTCTTCCAGATGTAATTACTACTAAAATATACCATTTGGTTTAATAATTGTTCATCAATAACAATGGTTATACGAATTTCTCTTCCAGATGTAATTACTACTAAAATATACCATTTGGTTTAATAACTGTTCATCAATAACAATGGTTATACGAATTTCTCTTCCAGATGTAATTACTACTAAAATATACCATTTGGTTTAATAATTGTTCATCAATAACAATGGTTATACGAATTTCTCTTCCAGATGTAATTACTACTAAAATATACTATTTGGTTTAATAATTGTTCATCAATAACAATGGTTATACGAATTTCTCTTCCAGATGTAATTACTACTAAAATATACCATTTGGTTTAATAATTGTTCATCAATAACAATGGTTATACGAATTTCTCTTCCAGATGTAATTACTACTAAAATATACTATTTGGTTTAATAATTGTTCATCAATAACAATGGTTATACGAACTTATCTTCCAGATGTAATTACTACTAAAATATACTATTTGGTTTAATAACTGTTCATCAATAACAATGGTTATACGAACTTATCTTCCAGATGTAATTATTACTAAAATATACTATTTTGTTTGATAACTGTTCATCAATAACAATGGTTATACGAATTTCTCTTCCAGATGTAATTATTACTAAAATATACTATTTGGTTTAATAACTGTTCATCAATAACAATGGTTATACGAACTTATCTTCCAGATGTAATTACTACTAAAATATACTATTTGGTTTGATAACTGTTCATCAATAACAATGGTTATACGAATTTCTCTTTCAGATGTAATTACTACTAAAATATACTATTTGGTTTGATAACTGTTCATCAATAACAATGGTTATACGAATTTCTCTTCCAGATGTAATTACTACTAAAATATACCATTTGGTTTAATAATTGTTCATCAATAACAATGGTTATACGAATTTCTCTTCCAGATGTAATTACTACTAAAATATACTATTTGGTTTAATAATTGTTCATCAATAACAATGGTTATACGAATTTCTCTTCCAGATGTAATTACTACTAAAATATACCATTTGGTTTAATAATTGTTCATCAATAACAATGGTTATACGAATTTCTCTTCCAGATGTAATTACTACTAAAATATACTATTTGGTTTAATAATTGTTCATCAATAACAATGGTTATACGAACTTATCTTCCAGATGTAATTACTACTAAAATATACTATTTGGTTTAATAATTGTTCATCAATAACAATGGTTATACGAACTTATCTTCCAGATGTAATTATTACTAAAATATACTATTTTGTTTGATAACTGTTCATCAATAACAATGGTTATACGAATTTCTCTTCCAGATGTAATTATTACTAAAATATACTATTTGGTTTAATAACTGTTCATCAATAACAATGGTTATACGAACTTATCTTCCAGATGTAATTACTACTAAAATATACTATTTGGTTTGATAACTGTTCATCAATAACAATGGTTATACGAATTTCTCTTTCAGATGTAATTACTACTAAAATATACTATTTGGTTTGATAACTGTTCATCAATAACAATGGTTATACGAATTTCTCTTCCAGATGTAATTACTACTAAAATATACCATTTGGTTTAATAATTGTTCATCAATAACAATGGTTATACGAATTTCTCTTCCAGATGTAATTACTACTAAAATATACCATTTGGTTTAATAACTGTTCATCAATAACAATGGTTATACGAATTTCTCTTCCAGATGTAATTATTACTAAAATATACCATTTGGTGTAATAACTGTTCATCAATAACAATGGTTATACGAACTTATCTTCCAGATGTAATTATTACTTATTTCCGTTTATTACAATTTTATTAACCAGTAGTGGCACGGCGCTGTATCTGCGGACTTACAGTGCTAGAAACCGGGTTTCGATACCCGTGATACGCAGGGCACAGAGAGCATGTTGTGTAGCTTTGCGCTTAAGAAACAAAAAATAAGTCTAATTTGTAAATGTTGCCTTTGTATTTCTATTCGGGACTAATATAAATCTCCAAAGCTGGCCAAACCTTGTGTGAAATTATTAAGATGATGGCCAAAAATATAAATCAGTTTAAGAACACAACTGATCAAACGATCCATTTTAATCATTAGAAGTAGAAGGGTAAATGGATTATACATAATTACCTGTACTTAGGGCCAGGTTTGTTTTTATTTTCGTTCTAAGTACATAGATTTGTTTCATCAGAAGTTATTAATATTAATAAAACACATGATTAAATTGTGCACATTTTTATTTCTTTTTCTCTATTTTCGTTTTAACTTTGAATTAAATTTTCTTTAGCATCTAACAAAACGGAGCTCAGAGATATAGTTACTAAAAGAAAAGAAATTGAATGCAGCGTTATTAGTGGATCAGGGAAAATTAGTTTCTAATTAAAGGCCTAGAGGTAAGATAAAAATTTTCATACTTTATATACGATGCATGTTAATAAGCTCAGGGAAAAAGTATACATATGAAAAAAAACAGTAATCGATATTCCAAACTATAAACAAGAAATTCAGTTTTAAAAAAAAGGATATGCCAATTTATTCACGGAGAAAAATGGTATATGAATTCTAAAGCACTTGAATATACAGAAGTAACTTTGTGTGTCAGATTTACATATCAGATTACATAACCATAACGACTACACTCATAAAAACACTTCATAAAAATATATAACAAATCTCATTATCTGATTCAAAATATTTCATATTTTAATGTTTAGTGAATAGCTACTAATCCACATCAGTATATACTTTGATAAACCTTATTTTATTAATTTAATTTAAACTAAAATTTATACATACATATATCAGAGTGTGTGTGTGAGAGAGTGTGTTACTTCCACCTGTATCTCAGAGAAACATTTACTGAATAATAAATAAGTTAATTACGTAATTTTCAGACATGGATTAGACCTCACCAATACTCATCATTGTTAGTAATCTATTAAACCTCTCCAATACACACCTTTATTACCAATATATTAAACTTATCCAATACACACCTTTATTACTAATCTATTATACCAGTCCAATACACACCTTTATTACTAATCTATTATACCAGTCCAATACACACCTTTATTACTAATCTATTATACCAGTCCAATACACACCTTTATTACTAATCTATTATACCAGTCCAATACACAACTTCATTACTAATCTGTGAAATGTATCCAATACACAACTTCATTACTAATCTGTTAAACCTCTCCAATACACAACTTTATTACTAATCTATTAAAACTCTCCAATACAGAAATTTATTACTAACCTGTTAAACCTCTCGAATACTCACCTTAATCACTAAACCTTTAAATTTCTCCAATACCCACATTAATTACTAATCTATCTATTAAACCTCTCGACTACACACCTTCATTACTAATCTATTAAAACTCCCCAATACACACATTCATTAGTAATCTATTAAAACTCCCCAATACACACATTCATTAGTAATCTATTAAACCTCTCCAATACACACATTCATTAGTAATCTATTAAAACTCCCCAATACACACATTCATTAGTAATCTATTAAAACTCCCCAATACACACCTTTATTACTAATCTATTAAAACTCCCCAATACACACATTCATTAGTAATCTATTAAACCTCTCCAATACACACATTCATTAGTAATCTATTAAAACTCCCCAATACACACATTCATTAGTAATCTATTAAAACTCCCCAAACACACATTCATTAGTAATCTATTAAAACTCCCTAATACACACCTTTATTACTAATCTATTAAAACTCCCCAATACACACCTTCATTACTAATCTATTAAAACTCTCCAATACACACCGTCATTACTAATCTATTAAAACTCCCCAATACACACATTCATTAGTAATCTATTAAACCTCTCGACTACACACCTTCATTACTAATCTATTAAAACTCCCCAATACACACCTTTATTACTAATCTATTAAAACTCCCCAATACACACCTTCATTACTGATATATTAAAACTCCCCAATACACACCTTTACTATAATATATTAAACATTTCCAATAACAGTCTTTCTTACTAATATATTTCTTGTCACTTTCTAAAAGCGAAGAAATTTAAAGTAATAATTTGATAATAATTTAAGTGTGTCACTTCTCTCACACCAAAGCCACATCTGCTGTGCTTACCGACTGAAGTTGAAATACTGATTTCAGAGATGTAAATCAGTAGACTCCCCCTGCGCTCTAGAATAAATATTAACAATATTATATTATAACATTACGTACCTTTCCTGTGGTGTAAGTATTGTACCATATCATTTTATAGAAATACGTAACTTTACTGTAGTGTAACTAATGTGCTATATTATATTATTGAACTACGTACACTTACATTGGTGTAACTATTGGCCATATTGTATTATTAAATTACGTACCCTTATTGTGGTGTAACAAATGTTTCGTATTATATTATTGAAATACATACCATTACTGTGCAATAACTAAGGTACCATATTCTATAATTGGTCTACGTGCCTATACTGTTTTGTAACTAATGTACCATATTATATTATTGAAATACTTACCTTTACTGTATTGTAACTAATGTAAGATATTAAATAATTGAACTACGTACCCTTACTGTAGTGAAACTAATGTACCTTATTATGTTATTGAACTACGTACCTTTACTGTTTCGTAACTAATGAACCATATTATATTATTTAGCTACGTACCTTCATTGTACTATAACTAAAGTACGATATTACTTTATTGAACTACGTAGCTTTACTGTGGTAAAACTAATATACCATATTGTATTATTGAAGTACGTACACTTACTCTGTTATAACAGATATGCCATATTATTTTATAAGACTACGTACATTTATTGTAGTGTAACTGATGTACCTCATTATAATATTCAATTGCGTATCCTTACCGTGATGTAACTAATGTACCATATTATATTACTAAACTACGCACCTTTACTATACTGTAACTAATTTAGCGTACCATATTTAATTATTGAAGTACGTAAGTTTACTGTGGTGTAACTAATGTACCATATTCTATTATAGAACTACGTATCTTCAGTGTGTTGTAACTAATGTACAACATTCTATTAACGAAGTACGTACTGTTACTGTGGTGTAACTAATGTACCATATTCTATTATAGAACTACGTATCTTCAGTGTGTTGTAACTAATGTACAACATTCTATTAACGAAGTACGTACTGTTACTGTGGTATAACTAATGTACCATATTATGTTATACAACTACGTACCTTTACTGTGGTGTATCTAGTGTACCATATTATATTACTTAACTACGTACCTTAACTGTGGTGTAACAAATGTACCATATTATATTACTTAACTACGTACCTTAACTGTAGTGTAACTATTGTACCATATTGTATTAGTAATCTACGTATCTTTACTGTCGTTTAACTAGTGTATCATATTATTTTATGAAACTCAGTACCTTTAATGTGGCGTAACTGAAGTACAGTATAGTATTCTTGAACTACGTACCTTTACTGTGGTGTTACTAATGTACCATATTATGTTATGAGTTTACGTACCTCTATTGTGGTGTAACTAATGTTACGGATTATGTTACTGAAATACGGTATTTTACTGTTTTGTAACTAATGTACCATATTATATTATTGAACTACTTACCTTTAGCGCATAACGACTGATTTACCATATTGTATTATTGAACTATTTACTCTTACTGTGGTGGACCTAAAATACCACATTTTATTATTGAATTACGTACCTTTATTGTGGTGTAACTAATCTGTAATATTAAATTATTGAGTTACGTACTTTTACTGTCGTTTAAGTAATGTACCATATTATATTGTTGAACAACGTACCTTTCATGTGGTGTGACTAAAGTACTATATTATATTATTGACATTGCTGTGGTGTAATTAATATACCATATTATATTATTCAACTACGTTACTTTTCTGCGGTGTAAATAATGAATCCTATTATATTATTGACCAATGTGGCTTTACTGTGACGTAACTAATGTATCATATTCTATTATCGAACTACGTATCTTTACTGTGGTGTAACAGATGTACCATGTTATATTATTAAAGAAGGTACATTTACTGTGTTATATTATTGAACTACGTACCTTTACTGTACTGTAACTAATAAACTACACAACATAAAGAACTGTTCAACATAAACTTCTTATTGCTGTGTCAAGACTGCACAACTTTAAACTGTTTTTGATGTTTTAATAACTGCACAACATAAATCTGTTATAGATGTTTCAAGAACGGGTCAAAACAAATCCGTTTCTGTTGTTTCATGAACTGTATCACATAAGTCCGTTATTGTTGTTTCAAGAACTGCACAAAATACTGCACAGCATAAACCTCTTTATGCGTTTTAAAAACTGCACAACATAAACCTCATACTGTTGTTTTATAAACAGCCCAACATAAAGTCGTCATTGTTTCTTCACGAAAACACAACCTAAACCGGTCATTATTATTTCAAGAACTGCACATCATAAACCTCTTATTGCTGTTTCGAGACTGCATAAATAAATCTGTTATTGTTATTTCAAGAACTGCATAACATAACCTTTTATTCTTATTTGAGGAACTGCACAACATAAATTTTCATTGCTCTTTGAAGATCTGCACAATAGAAACCTGCTATTGTTGTTCCCAGAACTTCATAACATATACCTGTGATTGTTGTTTCAAGAACTGCACAACATAAATCTAACACTGTTGTATCAAGAACTGCTCAACATAAAGCTGTTATTTCTGTTTCAAAAACTGTACAACAGAGAATCTAATTCTTGTTTAAAAAATCTGCACTACATGAAACTCTTATTGTTGTTTCATGAACTGCCCAACATAAACTCATCAGTGTTTTTCATGAACTGCACAACATAAACCGGTTATTGTTGTTTCAAGAACTGCACAACATAAACCGGTTATTGTTGTTTCAAGAACTGCACAACATTAACCTCCTATTGATATTTCAACAACTGCACAGAATAAACCTGTTACTAATGTCTCAAGAACTGCACAATATAAAACTGTTATTGTTGTTTCATGAATTGCCCAACATAAACTAGTCATTATTTTTCACGAACTGTGCAACATAAGCATGTCATTGTTGTTTCAAGAACTGCACAATATTAGCTCTTACTCCTGTTTCAAGACTGCACAACATAAACATCTTCTTGTTACAAAACTACACTTCATGAACCTGTTATTTTTATTTCAAGATCTGCACAATATAAAGCCATTACTATGTTTCAAGACTGCACAAGGTAAACCTGTTATAGATGTTTGAAGAACTTCACAATATAAACCTTTTATTGTTGTTTGACGAACTGTACCACATAAGCCTCTTATTGTTGTTATAAAAAACTGCACAAAATAAGCCTGTTATTTTTGTTTGATGAACTATATAACTTAAACCTTTTATTGTTGTTTGAAGAACTACACAACATAAACTTGATATTGTTGTTCCAAGACCTTCACAGAATAAACTTTTGATTGTTGTTTCAAAAACTGCATGACATAAACCTGTTACTTATATTCCAAGAACTGCACACAATAAACCTATTACTGTTGTTTTAAGAAGTGCTCCATATAAAACTGTTATTGCCCTTTCAAGAGCTGCACGACATAAACATCTTATTGTTATATTAAGAACCGCAGAACATAAACATCTTATTGTTATATTAAGAACTGCAGAACATAAACATCATATTGTTATATTAAGAACTGCAGAACATAAACATCTTATTGTTATATTAAGAACTGCAAAAGATAAACATCTTATTTTTAAATTAAAAACTGCAAAACATGAACATCATATTGTTATATTAAGAACTGCAGAACATAAACATCTTATTGTTATATTAAGAACTGCAAAACATAAATATCTTATTGTTATATTAAGAACTGCAGAACATAAACATCTTATTGTTATATTAAGAACTGCAGAACATAAACATCTTATTGTTATATTAAGAACTGCAAAAGATAAACATCTTATTTTTAAATTAAAAACTGCAAAACATGAACATCATATTGTTATATTAAGAACTGCAGAACATAAACATCTTATTGTTATATTAAGAACTGCAAAACATAAATATCTTATTGTTACATTAAGAACTGCAGAACATAAACATCTTATTGTTATATTAAGAGCTGCACGACATAAACATCATATTGTTATATTAAAAACTGCAAAACATAAACATCTTATTGTTATATTAAGAACTGCAAAAGATAAACATCTTATTTTTAAATTAAAAACTGCAAAACATGAACATCATATTGTTATATTAAGAATTGCAGAACATAAACATCTTATTGTTATATTAAGAACTGCAAAACATAAATATCTTATTGTTATATTAAGAACTGCAGAACATAAACATCTTATTGTTATATTAAGAGCTGCACGACATAAACATCATATTGTTATATTAAAAACTGCAAAACATAAATATCTTATTGTTATATTAAGAACTGCAGAACATAAACATCTTATTGTTATATTACGAACTG
This sequence comes from Tachypleus tridentatus, assembly GCF_004210375.1. Taxonomy (NCBI): domain Eukaryota; kingdom Metazoa; phylum Arthropoda; class Merostomata; order Xiphosura; family Limulidae; genus Tachypleus; species Tachypleus tridentatus. Next base: position 4,060,400 of record NC_134837.1, on the reverse strand, counting down.
CAGAAAATAAACTTGTTATTGTTGCTGCATGAACTGCATGCACATCATAAACATTTTATTGCTGTTTCAAGACTGCACAATAAAAACCTGTTATAGATGTTTCAAGAACTGAAAACATAAGCTTTTTAATGGTGCTTGAAGCACTAAACAAGATGAAGCTGTTATTGTTGTTTCACGAACTGTACAATATAGGCTGTCATTTTTTCAATAAACCTGCTTTAGATGTTTCAAAAATTGGACAATATAAACCTCCTACTTTTGTTTTAAAAGCTGCACAAAATAAACCTGTTATAGTTGTTTCAAGAAATGCATAACATAAACATTTTATTGTTGTTTTAGGAACTGCACAACATATACCTTTTATTGTTATTTGAATAAGTGCACATCATTAAACTATTATTGATCTTTTAAGAACTGCACGATCTCACAATAAGTTGCTTGATTGGTTGTTTAGTTGATTTGGTGCTTTATGGCAAAAAGCAGCTAGGCTATCTCTGCCAATGCACACAATAAACCTACTATTGTTTTTTTTCAAGAACTGATCCACATAAATCTGTTATTGCTCTTTCGTGAACTGCACAACATAAACCTCTTATAGTTGTTTTAGGAACTGCACAACTTAAATCTGTTATTGTTGTTTGAAGAACTGCGCAACCTGAACCTTTTATAGTTGTTTCAAGAACTCCACAACATTAACCTTTTAACGTTATTTGAAGAACTGCACAACATATACCTGCTATTGTTGTTCCCAGAACTTCACGACATATGCCTGTTATTGTTGTTTCAAGACAGCCCAATATAATCCTGTTACTGTTGTTTCATGAACTGCCCAACATAAACTCCTCATTGTATTTTTACAAACTGCAGAACATAAAACTATCATTGTTGTTTCTTGAACTTTACAACATAAAACTTTTATTGTCGTTCCAAGAACTGCACAACATAAACCTACTACTGTTATTCCCAGAACTTCACAACATAAACATCTTATTGTTGTTTCAAGAACTGCATAAGTTAAACCTGTTTTTATTTTTTGAAAAACTGCACAACATAAACCTCATATTGTTGTTTCATGAACTTCTAAACGAAAACTCGTCATTGATTTTTACGAACTACACGACATATACCTGTCATTATTGTTAAAAGAACTGCACAACATAAACCTGTTATTGGTTCTTCAAGAACTTTAGAACATAAGCCTGTAATTGTTGTTTCAAGAACTTTATAACATAAACCTGCTATTTTTGTTTCATGAACTGCACAACATAAGCATCTTATTGTTCTTTTAAGAACTGTACAACATAAACCTGTGATTCTTGTTTCAAGAACTGCACAACATAAACCTGTTATAGATATTTCTAGAACTGAACAACATAATTTTTTTTTTGTTCTTTGAAGAACTGCACTACATAAAGCTGTTATTGTTGTTTCATGAACTGTACAACGTACACCACCTGGTATTGTTTCAAGAGCTGCACAACATAAACGTTTTATTTCCGTTTGAAGAGCTGTACAACATAAATCTGTATTTGTTTCAAGAACTACACAACGAAAACCCGTATTTGTTTCAAGAACTACACAACGTAAAATTGTATTTGTTTCAATTGTATTAATTAAGCAAGATATAAACATTTTTGGAACCAACCAGCCCTTATCAAAAACTGTCCTCATATTGTGTTTGTTCATGACTTCGAATGTTGTTTTCTAATTATATGTTTATTAACAAGCGTAATGCACTTAATGTTGTTAGAACAACTCGTAGGTTAAAGAAGTCTTAACAGAATTAATAAAAACTAGAAGCTGTTTTTCCCTGAAGAAGAAAAGTCGACTTTTCGAAAGCGCTGGGGTTAAGGGTTTCCATTAATATTGTTAAATTGTTTAAAACATATTCTTGCAAGTACTTTTATCAAATAGGGAAATATTTCGTGGTATCAGTTTCAAGAAATTCTAAAGGTTATTTAGTGTCGATTAATATCGAATGCTCCATAACTGCACGGTTATCTTAACAATTGGTAAATTTTCTTTAGACCAACGTTTGTTACGGATGACTGAGTATAAGTTACAGAACCGTGAAATGAACATTTGAAAGAATGAAATAAAAACCACAAATTATTTTATTTCTTTGTGTGTTTTTTTTATAATAAATTTGTCAGACAAATTATAATAGTTTCTTGTACTTGGATGACTGGAGCTGAAGGACAGCTTACCATATTTTATTTCGGTCTTGTTTCTCGATAGTCTCTTCTGTGGTTTTCATGACAACATGTTTGATTCATAGAGAAGCTATTTAACCGGTATTCTTTTTCTGGTTTTCCTTTAAATTCAGTGGACCTGTTTTTTATTTCTCTGGACACTGGAGTAAAAGCTAAGTTGATTTTGACGGGATCTTTTAAATATTTTATTAACGTCATGTTTCTGTATTTTCTATTGAGATTGTTTGTTTCAAGAGTGGACATATTTTAGTTCCAACTCGTGCGCTCGTGCGTTTTAAATTTTGTAAAACCTTTGGACTAATTCTCTAATATAACCATACAATAGTCGGTTTGGAAAGTTAAGCCTAAAATGAAACATAGGGCTGTTAGTTTTTATTCCAATATTTAGAAAAAAAGGTAGAATTTTATAAAAGATATATGTTTAGTTGATTCTTCAGTGACTTGCATTTCAGAAAAAAAAAGTTTTTTCTTGAGCTATTGAGAAAGAAGATACGGAAACAGATCCTTTAATCAGGGTTAGATAAACATATAGTTAGTGTTTGATTCCAGACACTCCAGTAGTGTGCTGTATCCCAAAGATGACGTTTCGCTTTATAGTGACGGAATCACTTTTTGTTATACTGGATTGAAATAGTAGATGGCAGTTTTATAAAAAAAATAATATAAAGACGTGTATATATACGATGAGGTAGCTTTTCTCCTAAAACATGTAAAGAGTAAGAAAGAAAAGGCTTCATGTTAATGTATCACGTAACATCATACAGTTCCAGGGACATAACGATGAGGTAGCTTTTCTCCTAAAACATGTAAAGAGTAAGAAAGAAAAGGCTTCATGTTAATGTATAACGTAACATCATACAGTTCCAGGGACATAACGATGAGGTAGCTTTTCTCCTAAAACATGTAAAGAGTAAGAAAGAAAAGGCTTCATGTTAATGTATCACGTAACATCATACAGTTCTAGGGACATAACGATGAGGTAGCTTTTCTCCTGAAACATGTAAAGAGTAAGAAAGAAAAGGCTTCATGTTAATGTACCACGTAACATCATACAGTTCCAGGGACATAACGATGAGGTAGCTTTTCTCCTAAAACATGTAAAGAGTAAGAAAGAAAAGGCTTCATGTCAATGTATCACGTAACATCATACAGTTCCAGGGACATAACGATTTGTCAGAAAGTATAGAAGAAAATTATATACACAGTCTAAGAAATCAGCAAAGTATAGCTAGCTACTCGCACTCTCGTGATTTGTGACATGAAAGATATACAATAGTAATAAAATGTCTGTGAGACGTCAGGAAACAAACGTCCTGTAAAAAAAAAAATGTGACGAATATTAATGATAGTTCGTCGTTGGATCTCTTGACGTGAAACCATCAATTGTGAAGTGACGAGAGTCTCAGATGTGCTCGTGCGTTTGGATAATAACTTGAGAATGAATGCGAGTTTGTCACAGTTAATCTTTAGAAAAGTTTCTTTTGAAGATAATAAAAAGAAACCTCCGGATCGAGCACCGTTTTAAAAAATAGTTTGCTGTAGTAATAACAGTATTCATTAAGTTGAACATTAAAACGAAACATGATAAGTACAGTTTGCTGTAGTAATAACAGTATTCATTAAGTTGAACATTAAACCTATACATGATAACTATAGTTTGCTGTAGTAATAACAGTATTCATAAAGTTGAACATTAAAACTACACATGATAAGTATAGTTGGCTGTAGTAATAACAGTATTCCTAAAGTTGAACATTAAAACTATACATGATAAGTATAGTTTGCTGTAGTAATAACAGTATTCATAAAGTTGAACATTAAACCTATACATGATAAGTATAGTTTGCTGTAGTAATAACAGTATTCATTAAGTTGAACATTAAAACTATACATGATAAGTATAGTTTGCTGTAGTAATAACAGTATTCATTAAGTTGAACATTAAAACTATACATGATAAGTATAGTTTGCTGTAGTAATAACAGTATTCATTAAGTTGAACATTAAAACTATACATGATAAGTATAGTTTGCTCTTGTAATAACAGTATTCATTAAGTTGAACATTAAACCTATACATGATAAGTATAGTTTGCCGTAGTAATAACAGTATTCATAAAGTTGAACATTAAAACTATACACGATAAGTACAGTTTGCTGTAGTAATAACAGTATTCATAAAGTTGAACATTAAAACTATACATGATAAGTATAGTTGGCTGTAGTAATAACAGTATTCATAAAGTTGAACATTAAAACTATACATGATAAGTATAGTTTGCTCTTGTAATAACAGTATTCATTAAGTTGAACATTAAACCTAACAGTATTCAGTATTCATAAGTTGAACATTAAAACTATACATGATAAGTATAGTTTGCTCTTGTAATAACAGTATTCATTAAGTTGAACATTAAACCTATACATGATAAGTATAGTTTGAACATTAAAACTATACACCAGTTTGCTGTAGTAATAACAGTATTCATAAAGTTGAACATTAAAACTATACATGATAAGTATAGTTTGCTCTTGTAATAACAGTATTCATTAAGTTGAACATTAAACCTATACATGATAAGTATAGTTTGCCGTAGTAATAACAGTATTCATAAAGTTGAACATTAAAACTATACATGATAAGTATAGTTTGCTGTAGTAATAACAGTATTCATAAAGTTGAACATTAAACCTATACATGATAAGTATAGTTTGCTGTAGTAATAACAGTATTCATTAAGTTGAACATTGAACAAAACTATACATGATAAGTATAGTTTGCTGTAGTAATAACAGTATTCATTAAGTTGAACATTAAACCTATACATGATAAGTATAGTTTGCTGTAGTAATAACAGTATTCATTAAGTTGAACATTAAAACTATACATGATAAGTATAGTTTGCTGTAGTAATAACAGTATTCATAAAGTTGAACATTAAAACTATACATGATAAGTATAGTTTGCTGTAGTAATAACAGTATTCCTAAAGTTGAACATTAAAACTATACATGATAAGTATAGTTTGCTGTAGTAATAACAGTATTCATTAAGTTGAACATTAAAACTATACATGATAAGTATAGTTTGCTGTAGTAATAACAATAACAGTATTCATTAAGTTGAACATTAAAACTATACATGATAAGTATAGTTTGCTGTAGTAATAACAGTATTCATAAAGTTGAACATTAAAACTGTAGTAATAACAGTATTCATACATGATAAGTATAGTTTGCTTTGCTCTAGTAATAACAGTATTCATTAAGTTGAACATTAAACCTATACATGATAAGTATAGTTTGCTGTAGTAATAACAGTATTCATTAAGTTGAACATTAAACCTATACATGATAAGTATAGTTTAGTAATAACTCATTAAGTTGAACATTAAATAACATGATAAGTATATTCTGTATAACAGTTGAACATTAAAACTACACATGATAAGTATAGTTTGCTGTAGTAATAACAGTATTCATTAAGTTGAACATTAAAACTATACATGATAAGTATAGTTTGCTGTAGTAATAACAGTATTCATTAAGTTGAACATTAAAACTATACATGATAAGTATAGTTTGCTGTAGTAATAACAGTATTCATTAAGTTGAACATTAAAACTATACATGATAAGTATAGTTTGCTGTAGTAATAACAGTATTCATTAAGTTGAACATTAAAACTATACATTAAGTTGATAAGTATAGTTTGCTGTAGTAATAACAGTATTCATTAAGTTGAACATTAAAACTATACATGATAAGTACAGTTTGCTGTAGTAATAACAGTATTCATTAAGTTGAACATTAAAACTATACATGATAAGTATAGTTTGCTGTAGTAATAACAGTATTCATTAAGTTGAACATTAAAACTATACATGATAAGTATAGTTTGCTGTAGTAATAACAGTATTCATAAAGTTGAACATTAAAACTATACATGATAAGTATAGTTTGCTGTAGTAATAACAGTATTCATAAAGTTGAACATTAAAACTATACATGATAAGTACAGTTTGCTGTAGTAATAACAGTATTCATAAAGTTGAACATTAAAACTATACATGATAAGTACAGTTTGCTGTAGTAATAACAGTATTCATAAAGTTGAACATTAAAACTATACATGATAAGTACAGTTTGCTGTAGTAATAACAGTATTCATTAAGTTGAACATTAAAACTATACATGATAAGTACAGTTTGCTGTAGTAATAACAGTATTCATTAAGTTGAACATTAAAACTATACATGATAAGTATAGTTTGCTGTAGTAATAATAGTATTCATTAAGTTGAACATTAAAACTATACATGATAAGTACAGTTTGCTGTAGTAATAATAGTATTCATTAAGTTGAACATTAAAACTATACATGATAAGTATAGTTTGCTGTAGTAATAACAGTATTCATAAAGTTGAACATTAAAACTATACATGATAAGTATAGTTTGCTGTAGTAATAACAGTATTCATTAAGTTGAACATTAAAACTATACATGATAAGTATAGTTTGCTGTAGTAATAACAGTATTCATAAAGTTGAACATTAAAACTATACATGATAAGTATAGTTTGCTGTAGTAATAACAGTATTCATAAAGTTGAACATTAAAACTATACATGATAAGTATAGTTTGCTGTAGTAATAACAGTATTCATAAAGTTGAACATTAAAACTATACATGATAAGTATAGTTTGCTGTAGTAATAATAGTATTCATTAAGTTTAACAATAAAACTACACATGATAAGTATAGTTTGCGGTAGTAATAACAGTATTCATTAAGTTGAACATTAAACTATACATGAAAAGTATAGTTCGCTGTAGTAATAACATTAAAACATAAGAACATTCATGTTTTTACAACGTTTTGTTGCAAATAAATATTAGAATATTCTAAAAATTAGTTTACGAAATGTTTTAACTAATTACAGGTGACTTACTGTATTACAGATGGCTTACTGTATTACAGGTGACTTAGGGTATTACAGGTGGCTCACTGTATTACAGTTGTTTTACTGTATTACACGTGGCTTACTGTATGACATCGTATAGTAATATTCTATCATCTAAATCTTGTTAAGTCACTACACGATAACTTAAGAAATTCATAAATAATGTAAGGGCTCTCAGCCTTTTCGATCATCCCAAAAACTTTCAAGCTTGAAAAAAAAAAAATTCCTTCCCTCTAACTAAATATTAACTTTAATGTCAAAATAGGCTTACAAATTTCTTACTGTAAATAAAATAAGTATCTCCTGCTGGGACAGCAGTCAGTATACGGGTTTACAACGCTAAAATCAGGAAATATCCCGTTGTTACTTTGCTATCAGAAAAGAAACACGTAATGAAATTCGTCACGAAAATTATTTTTGTGAGATAATTGGAAAAGGATGATTTACTATATTAATTCCTTAATTATCACCATGGTAACACTTTAATAATATCTTTAAGAATGGAAAATGGTTCAAGCCGAAAATTTAGTTAAGTGGTTGGTTGTTAAACCTAAACCTTCGCTAACGGCGCTGTACTGAAATCTGATATTTAGTGTTGAGGGCCAGCAGATTGAGGACTCAGTCACTATGGGTAAAAGTTTAAAATACAAATAATATCTGAAATACTTGTGGTTTGTGTGGGAAACTGAGATTTCTCTTCCAATAGGACCTGTTATAGGACCTCTTAGGAACGGCTGAAACTTATCAGATGATACTATTAACATACAGGTGAGTAATTCATGTAAGTTACAATATTATTTACAGAATAGTCAAATCTCGTAACTTTAGAGGGAAGAGCTGCAAAACGTATTTATCTGGATAACACTTACATTTTTGAAAACTGAATAAAGTGTAGGACAGATATACTAGATAATCTTTAATGTGCGCTAGAGATGATTAAAGTAAACTCTTTAAAAACCTCTTTTCTCTTGACAGATCAGCATTTTTAATATTCAGAACGTTTTTATGATCTAAAAGTTGTTTATCAGCTTGTTTATGAACCAAACATTTCATTAAACAGTCACGAATTTTATTAATATGTTGCTCACCTTAGAAGTACGACTAATACCACTAATCACTCAGTTTATTGTTATTAATACCTTGCGCACCTTAGAAGTTCGACTAATACCACTAATCACTCAGTTTATTGTTATTAATATATTGCTCACCTTAGAAGTACGACTGATACCACTAATCACTCAGTTTATTGTTATTAATATATTGCTCACCTTAGAAGTACGACTAATACCACTAATCACTCAGTTTATTGTTATTAATATATTGCTCACCTTAGAAGTACGACTGATACCACTAATAACTCAGTTTATTGTTATTAATATCTTGCGCACCTTAGAAGTACGACTAATACCACTAATCACTCAGTTTATTGTTATTAATATATTGCTCACCTTAGAAGTACGACTGATACCACTAATCACTCAGTTTATTGTTATTAATATCTTGCGCACCTTAGAAGTACGACTAATACCACTAATCACTCAGTTTATTGTTATTAATATGTTGCTCACCTTAGAAGTACGACTGATACCACTAATCACTCAGTTTATTGTTATTAATACCTTGCTCACCTTAGAAGTACGACTAATACCACTAATCACTCAGTTTATTGTTATTAATATATTGCTCACCTTAGAAGTACGACTGATACCACTAATAACTCAGTTTATTGTTATTAATATCTTGCGCACCTTAGAAGTACGACTAATACCACTAATCACTCAGTTTATTGTTATTAATATATTGCTCACCTTAGAAGTACGACTGATACCACTAATCACTCAGTTTATTGTTATTAATATCTTGCGCACCTTAGAAGTACGACTAATACCACTAATCACTCAGTTTATTGTTATTAATATATTGCTCACCTTAGAAGTACGACTGATACCACTAATCACTCAGTTTATTGTTATTAATATATTGCTCACCTTAGAAGTACGACTAATACCACTAATCACTCAGTTTATTGTTATTAATATATTGCTCACCTTAGAAGTACGACTGATACCACTAATCACTCAGTTTATTGTTATTAATATCTTGCGCACCTTAGAAGTACGACTAATACCACTAATCACTCAGTTTATTGTTATTAATATCTTGCTCACCTTAGAAGTACGACTGATACCACTAATCACTCAGTTTATTGTTATTAATATATTGCTCACCTTAGAAGTACGACTGATACCACTAATCACTCAGTTTATTGTTATTAATATATTGCTCACCTTAGAAGTACGACTAATACCACTAATCACTCAGTTTATTGTTATTAATATATTGCTCACCTAAGAAGTACGACTGATACCACTAATCACTCAGTTTATTGTTATTAATATATTGCTCACCTTAGAAGTACGACTAATACCACTAATCACTCAGTTTATTGTTATTAATATATTGCTCACCTTAGAAGTACGACTAATACCACTAATCACTCAGTTTATTGTTATTAATATATTGCTCACCTTAGAAGTACGACTGATACCACTAATCACTCAGTTTATTGTTATTAATATATTGCTCACCTTAGAAGTACGACTAATACCACTAATCACTCAGTTTATTGTTATTAATATATTGCTCACCTTAGAAGTACGACTGATACCACTAATAACTCAGTTTATTGTTATTAATATCTTGCGCACCTTAGAAGTACGACTAATACCACTAATCACTCAGTTTATTGTTATTAATATATTGCTCACCTTAGAAGTACGACTGATACCACTAATCACTCAGTTTATTGTTATTAATATATTGCTCACCTTAGAAGTACGACTGATACCACTAATCACTCAGTTTATTGTTATTAATATATTGCTCACCTTAGAAGTACGACTGATACCACTAATCACTCAGTTTATTGTTATTAATATATTGCTCACCTTAGAAGTACGACTAATACCACTAATCACTCAGTTTATTGTTATTAATATATTGCTCACCTTAGAAGTACGACTAATACCACTAATCACTCAGTTTATTGTTATTAATATATTGCTCACCTTAGAAGTACGACTGATACCACTAATCACTCAGTTTATTGTTATTAATATATTGCTCACCTTAGAAGTACGACTAATACCACTAATCACTCAGTTTATTGTTATTAATATATTGCTCACCTTAGAAGTACGACTGATACCACTAATCACTCAGTTTATTGTTATTAATATATTGCTCACCTTAGAAGTACGACTAATACCACTAATCACTCAGTTTATTGTTATTAATATATTGCTCACCTTAGAAGTACGACTAATACCACTAATCACTCAGTTTATTGTTATTAATATATTGCTCACCTTAGAAGTACGACTGATACCACTAATCACTCAGTTTATTGTTATTAATATATTGCTCACCTTAGAAGTACGAATGACACCACTAATCACTCAGCTTATTGTTATTAATATATTGCTTACCTCAGAAGTACGACTAATACCACTGATCACTCAGTTTATTTTTAATGATGCTCTTATTTATTTTAATTTTTGTCTTATTGTTTTGTTTTCTTAACGATCATGACTGTAATAGACGTGTAAGAAGACACTGGTGTGGTAACTGTAATGTGTCAGAGTAACATTCAAAAATTTTGATATTAAAAACCTCAAATGTCTTTTAGAAGAAAACGGAAAAAAAGACGTCTTTGAATAGTCGTCTTCAATCAATTATATCTTCATCGAAATTAATTAATTATCGAAGTTTTATGAAAATAACAAAATTAACTAGAAAAAAATTGTACTCCATGTTTCAAGTTTAAGTACCTGTGGTTGTCTCTGTTCAAGGTACAATAACAAATTTTATGATGTGACCGTTTAAACAACTTGGGGTGACAAGATAATCAGTTAAAGTTAATACATCCCTGTACGAGATTAATATATCCTACATCCCTGTACGGGTTTACTACGTCCTACATCCCTGTTCGGATTTATTACATCCTACATCCCTGTTCGGGTTTACTACATCCTACATCTCTCTAAAGGTTTACTACATCCTACATCCCTGTACGGGTTTACTACATCCTACATCCCTGTACGGGTTTACTACATCCTACAACCCTGTACGGGTTTACTACATCCTACATCCCTGTACAGGTTTAATACATCCTACATCCCTGTACAGGTTTAATACATCCTACATCTCTGTAAAGGTTTAATACATCCTACATCTCTGTACGGGTTTACTACATCCTACATCCTTGTACAGGTTTAATACATCCTACATCCCTACGGGTTTACTACATCCTACATCCCTGTACGGGTTTACTACATCCTACATCTTTGTAAAGGTTTAATACATCCTACATCTCTGTACGGGTTTACTACATCCTACATCTTTGTAAAGGTTTACTACATCCTACATCCCTGTACGGGTTTAATACATCCTAGATCTCTGTACAGGTTTAATACATCCTACATCTCTGTAAAGGTTTGATACATCCTACAGAGATTATCTCACATGTAAAGTATAGTAATAAGGTTAACATGAAGGTTATCTTTCATTTAGAGTATAGTACTAACTTTAACATGATGGTTATCTTACATGTGAACTGTAGTGCATATATTTGTGCCTCGAAGTTAAAGAATCTTCAGTCCTATATGTTTGACTGTTGTATCTTTATATAGTTTATTTATTACTTAAGGTAAAGTTAACGACCGTTGTCCATATTTTCAAATATTGAAGAGAAGGATGACAAAAAAGCGTTGAGGATCTGTTCAACCAACATGTACATTAACGAACTGACTGTTATTCTTATAACACACCCACACCTTGAAGAGATAGATATTCATTGATATCGCACTGATTCGAACATGGAAACCACGTATTTATATCTAAATATTGTCTGTAGAATCTCTAATTTCAGTTTCGATACTGGTTGGTTTACAATTATTAAGGTTTAGTAAAGAATGTTACTTACTTGTCACAGATTTTTTCTAATCATTCAAAACCTTGAAAGAGTTTAGCGTCTCAAGTAATAATTATATTTAATTATGAAATGTTAAACACAAATTTCACTAACCCTCTTTTGAAGTAACCCTAAAGAAGAATAACAAATTATACATACGTAATCTTAAAATTCCTTTTCAAATATTCTGAGTACGAGAAATAAGATCAGCTTTTTTTCTCAGAGCTTGAGGAGAAATCAATACGTGTCAAACTACTGAAGCATTATGTCCACCCGTTATTAACAAAGCCTGTATCGTAACAGTCGATACAAGAACAAAGAAGAAATAAAACTGTAGATGTAACTAACATTAAAACCTTATTACTGTTGTAGAAAAAAAATCACATATCTTGTCCGTCCTAAACTTTATGAAAGAATGAAACCTTCGATACTGGAAGAACTTGTAATACAGATATTAAAATATAGGTTGTTGAACATGCACATATAGACCAAGTTTACGTTGTCAGTGAAGCCCGATATCGGATTTAACTACAGAATAAACCACGTAAAACATGTTATTTCAAACATATTTTCAATTGGAATGGTTTCTGTCTAACCAATGTTCCAATGTATTGCACAGTGTATTAGTTTGGTTTCTTAGCCCTGTGTAATGTATAGTGTATTTTTGTTACGCTTCATCTTCCATACAGGTGTTCCCCGCTAGTACAGCGATAAGTCTATGAATTTACAACACTGAAGTCAGGGGTTCAATTCCCCTCGCTGTACTTAGCAGATTACCCGGTATGGCTTTACTAAAAAAATAAAACACTTACACACACCATAGGGGTATTTCATAATATCATTGACTGAAATCTCGTAAAAGTTCTACTTTGCTTTTCATGCCACGTGTTTATAAAATTAGTAATCTATTTCTCTTTATAAATTTAAGTATTTGGTGACGATGAATAAAATATGCGTTTCTGTCGCGCTAATAAAACCAAAAAATACAAACAAAGTGTGTTGATGGAAAGTGGTAATGTAGGGATTTGAAATAATAACTAGTGGTTTCATGAGGAAAGTGGTAATGTAGGAAGTTGAAATAATAACTAGTGGTTTCATGATGGAAAGTGGTAATGTATGGAGTTGAAATAATAACTAGTGGTTTCATTATAGAAAGTGGTAATGTAGGGATTTGAAATAATAACTAGTGGTTTCATGATGGAAAGTGGTAATGTAAGGAGTTGAAATAATAACTAGTGGTTTCATGATGGAAAGTGGTAATGTAGGGAGTTGAAATAATAACTAGTGGTTTCATTACAGTTATCTTTCATACTTTCCAATTGAAATATTTTGTTAACTAAATAATTATTTTTTAAAAAATCAACTTGACAATCAATCATGTCTGTCTCGTAAAAGAAATAAAATCAAACGGCCGCTAGGTCATGCTGCGAATTGTTCGCGCTAAATGAAACTAATAGCTCTATAACTTATGACATACAACACAATATTCACCTATTTGCTAATTTATTACACCCATTTTACCCCAGTTAAACACACCAAAACACTTATTTCATGTCCGAACTAGAGAAAATAAATAAATAGAAACAGGTAAAGTGGATGATAGGACAAGTTTCACATGACTCAATGATAAACTGGACACGCAGATAAAACATTTAACCATGTCAACTGGTCCTCACTGCACACTAACAGTTCCTATAAGGGTTAACTCCACCCAATACACTATTCCCACCCTCTAACTTCACCCAATATACTATTCCCACCCTCTAACTTCACCCAATACACTACTCCCACCCTCTAACTTCACCCAATACACTATTCCCACCCTCTAACTTCACCCAATACACTATTCCCACCCTCTAATCTCACCCAATACACTATTCCCACACTCTAACCTCACCCAATACACTATTCATACCCACTAACTTCACCCAATACACTATTCCCACACTCTAACTTCACCCAATACACTATTCCCACCCTCATAGAAAAGGGATTTTTCGAGACGATGATAGAAAAATTCAAACATATTTTCTACAATTGTTTTATATAATAAGGCACTGTGAGGTAAACTTATCTACAATTGTTTTATATAATAAGGCACTGTGAGGTAAACTTATCTACAATTGTTTTATATAATAAGGCACTGTGAGGTAAACTTATCTACAATTGTTTTATATAATAAGGCACTGTGAGGTAAACTTATCTACAATTGTTTTATATAATAAGGCACTGTGAGGTAAACTTATCTACAATTGTTTTATATAATAAGGCACTGTAAGGTAAACTTATCTACAATTGTTTTATATAATACGGCACTGTGAGGTAAACTTATCTACAATTGTTTTATATAATAAGGCACTGTGAGGTAAACTTATCTACAATTGTTTTATATAATACGGCACTGTGAGGTAAACTTATCTACAATTGTTTTATATAATAAGGCACTGTGAGGTAAACTTATCTACAATTGTTTTATATAATAAGGCACTGTGAGGTAAACTTATCTACAATTGTTTTATATAATAAGGCACTGTGAGGTAAACTTATCTACAATTGTTTTATATAATACGGCACTGTGAGGTAAACTTATCTACAATTGTTTTATATAATACGGCACTGTGAGGTAAACTTATCTACAATTGTTTTATATAATAAGGCACTGTGAGGTAAACTTATCTACAATTGTTTCATATAATACGGCACTGTGAGGTAAACTTAGCTCCATTTGGTTTATATAATACGGCACTGTGACGTAAACTTAGCTACAATTGGTTCATATAATACGGCACTGTGAGGTAAACTTAGCTACAATTGGTTTATATAATACGGCACTGTGAGGTAAACGTATCTACAATTGTTTTATATGATAAGGCACTGTGAGGTAAACTTATCTACAATTGTTTTATATAATAAGGCACTGTGAGGTAAACTTATCTACAATTGTTTTATATAATACGGCACTGTGAGGTAAACTTATCTACAATTGTTTTATATAATAAGGCACTGTGAGGTAAACTTACCTACAATTGTTTTATATAATAAGGCACTGTGAGGTAAACTTATCTACAATTGTTTTATATAATACGGCACTGTGAGGTAAACGTATCTACAATTGGCTTATGTCATAAGGCACTGTGAGGTAAACTTATCTACAATTGGTTTATACGAAAAGCACTGTGAGGTAAACTTTTCTACAATTGGTTTATACGATAAGACACTGTGAGGTAAACGTATCTACAATTGGTTTATATAATACCGCACTGTGAGGTACACTTATCTACAATTGTTTCATATTATACGGCACTGTGAGGTAAACTTAGCTCCATTTGGTTTATATAATACGGCACTGTGACGTAAACTTAGCTACAATTGGTTCATATAATAAGGCACTGTGAGGTAAACTTAGCTACAATTGGTTTATATAATACGGCACTGTGAGGTAAACTTAGCTACAATTGTTTTATATAATAAGGCACTGTGAGGTAAACTTATCTACAATTGTTTTATATAATACGGCAATGTGAGGTAAACTTAGCTACAATTGGTTTATATAATACGGCACTGTGAGGTAAACCTAGCTACAATTGGTTCATATAATACGGCACTGTGAGGTAAACTTAAGTGTGGAATTTCAATTTTAAACTTCCATCAAAACATCATTACAAAACACTGTTCAAACCTGACTACAATCTTACAACATACCTACACCCTCTTTATCTAACAACATACCTACACCCGCCTTATCTAACAACATACCTACACCCTCCTTATCTAACAACATACCTACACCTTCTTATCTAACAACATACCTACACCCTCCTTATCTAACAACATACCTACACCTCCTTATCTAACAATATACCTACACCTTCCTTATCTAACAACATACCTACACCTTCCTTATCTAACAACATACCTACATTCTCCTTATCTAACAACATACCTACACCCTCCTTATCTAATAAAATATACCTACACCTCCTACTAACAAATATACCTACACCTCCTTATCTAACAACATACCTACACCCTCCTTATCTAACAACATACCTACACTCTCCTTACCTAACAACATACCTACACCCTCCTTACCTAACAACATACCTACACCCTCCTTATCTAACAACATACCTACACCCTCCTTATCTAACAACATACCTACACCCTCCTTATCTAACAACATACCTACACCTTCCTTCGAACGGTCTCTCTCTGTTTGTCAAATTTCACCTAATACTACACGAATGTTATCTGGGCTAGTTATCACTAAACTTCGGCTACTCTTTACCAATAAATAATGAGATTGACCGTCATATTATAACACACCTAAAACTCAAAGGACAAGAACATTCACTACAGACATGTCACTCTCATACGGAAAGTTGACTTTTCTAAACAGTTGACCATCGTGGGCTTTAAAGGTCCTCTACAAAAGATTTTCTTGGATCTTCAACTCACGATGAAATGTTAATGAGGTTAGTGGTTTGTCCAGCTACGTGTACTGTATAATTACACCAGTGTACTCTCACTTTAGAAAAAAACAAACGTCTAATTAACTCACTAGATTCTAGTGATTCTAGTGACTAGAATGTAGGTTTTGTTGTAAATCACTTAGAACATCGAATGATTACAATTTATGGTAAACTGTTGCACAAAATATGCAGAAAGTGCTATACATTTACACAATGTTGTTTTTGAATTTCGCGCAAAGCTACTTGAAGGCTATCCGCGCTAGCCGTCCTTAATTTAGCAGTGTAAGACTAGAGGGAAGGCATATATATGTAAAAAGAACTCGATTGGGTTGGATTGCGTTCTTCACTCCTCTACGTAAAATATTTTCTCAACCCAAACGAGCCGTTTTTACATATATATTTCTCTACAAGTGGGTTTTCTCGACATCACTGATTAGAGGGATGGCAGCTAGTCATCACCACCCACAGCCAACTCTTGGGCTACTCTTTTACCAACGAATAGGGGGATTGACCGTCACATTATAACGCCGGCACGGCTGAAAGTGCAAGCATGTTTGGTGCGACCGGGATTCGAACCCTCGACCCTCGGATTACGAGTCGAACGCCTTAACCCACCTGACCATGACGGGCGTTTTACAAAATGGATCGATGAACTAAATGTTTCAACAAATCACCAGTTCTTAGTGAGTGTCGCTTAGTTATGATCAAATCACATCAAGATGATTGGTGTGTACAAATATGGTGGGTTACCGTGTTGGTGTGATATGTACAACTGGTATATTTATATATGAAGTTTGGAGTGTGTGCAGTACAGTATATGTATTTACATGTAAAAATTGATGTGTGTGTGTGTATCTGTATAAACATGATAATCTGTGTGCTAGAGGTACTTGTTTAATAATTCTAGAAGATAAATTATACTTTATCGATTATTATCTACTAATTAACTAAAACTACCAGAAGATGACAGTAACTATTACAGAATTATCGATTATTATCTACTAATTAACTAAAACTACCAAAAGATGACAGTAACTATTACAGAATTATCGATTATTATCTACTAATTAACTAAAACTACCAGAAGATGACAGTAACTATTACAGAATTATCGATTATTATCTACTAATTAACTAAAACTACCAAAAGATGACAGTAACTATTACAGAATTATCGATTATTATCTACTAATTAACTAAAACTAACAAAAGATGACAGTAACTATTACAGAATTATCGATTATTATCTACTAATTAACTAAAACTACCAAAAGATGACAGTAACTATTACAGAATTATCGATTATTACCTACTAATTAACTAAAACTACCAAAGATGACAGTAACTATTACAGAATTATCGATTATTATCTACTAATTAACTAAAACTACCAAAAGATGACAGTAACTATTACAGAATTATCGATTATTATCTACTAATTAACTAAAACTACCAAAAGATGACAGTAACTATTACAGAATTATCGATTATTACCTACTAATTAACTAAAACTACCAAAAGATGACAGTAACTATTACAGAATTATCGATTATTATCTACTAATTAACTAAAACTACCAAAAGATGACAGTAACTATTACAGAATTATCGATTATTACCTACTAATTAACTAAAACTACCAAAAGATGACAGTAACTATTACAGAATTATCATTTACTACTGCGACGGGTAAAACAGATTCTAAATTACAAATTTATACACAAAAAATACTTAACGTTACCGTTAAGCGGTCTAGAATTTTATCTCTTAAATGCATCGTTTCAAATTATCAGATGGGTAGTAACATTATTAGTTACATCATGACCACAATAAAAAAGTAATCTTATTAATTATATCATTACCACAATAATTAGTAACCTTATTATTTATATCATGACAACAATAAGTAGTAACCTTATTAGTTACATCATAACCACAATAACTAGTAAACTTATTAGTTTCTCCATGACCACAATAATTAGTAACCTTATTAGTTACATCATGACCACAATAACTAGTAACCTTATTAGTTCCTCCATGACCATAATAAGTAGTAACCTTATTAGTTACATCATGACCACAATAAGTAGTAACCTTATTAGTTACATCACGACCACAATAAGTAGTAATCTTATTAGTTACATCATGACCACAATAATTAGTAACCTTATTAGTTATATCATGACCACAATAACTACTAACCTTATTAGTTACATCATAACCACAATAATTAGTAACCTTATTAGTTACATCAAGATCACAACAAGTAGTAACCTTATTAGTTGCATCATGACCACAATAAGTAGTAACCTTATTAGTTGCATCATGACCACAATAATTAGTAACCTTATTAGTTACATCATGACCACAATAAGTAGTAACCTTATTAATTACATCATTACCACAACAATTAGTAACCTTATTAGTTATATCATGACCACAATAAGTAGTAACCTTAGTTAAATCATGATCGCAATAAGTAATAACCTTATTAGTTACGTCATGACCACAATAAGTAGTAACCTTAGTTAAATCATGACCGCAATAAGTAATAACCTTATTAGTTACATCATCACCACAATAAGTAGTAACCTTTTTAGTTACATCATGACCACAATAATTAGTAACTTTATTAGTTACATCATGACCACAATAATTAGTAACCTTATTATTTATCTTATGAGAACAGATATTATAAACATTATTGTAGATTTATTAAATGTATCTTAGGAGAACAGATGTTATAAACATTCTTGTAGATTTATTAAATGTATCTTATGAGAACAGATATTACAAACATTCTTGTCGATTTATTAAACGTATCTTATGAGAACAGATGTTATAAACATTCTTGTAGATTTATTAAATATATCTTATGAGAACAGATATTATAAACATTCTTGTAGATTTATTAAATATATCTTATGAGAACAGATCTTATAAACATTCTTGTAGATTTATTAAATGTATCTTATGAGAACAGATGCTATAAACATTCTTGTCGATTTATCAAACGTATCTTATGAGAACAGATGTTATAAACATTTTTGTAGATTTATTAAATATATCTTATGAGAACAGATCTTATAAACATTCTTGTAGATTTATCAAACGTATCTTATGAGAACAGATGTTATAAACATTTTTGTAGATTTATTAAATATATCTTATGAGAACAGATCTTATAAACATTCTTGTAGATTTATTAAATGTATCTTATGAGAACAGATGCTATAAACATTCTTGTAGATTTATTAAATGCATCTTATGAGAACAGCTTTTATAAACATTCTTGTAGATTTATTAAACGTATCATATGAGAACAGATGTTATAAACATTCTTGTAGATTTATTAAATGTATCTTATGAGAACAGCTGTTATAAACATTCTTGTAGATTTATTAAATATATCTTATGAGAACAGCTGTTATAAACATTCTTGTAGATTTATTAAATATATCTTATGAGAACAGATCTTATAAACATTCTTGTAGATTTATTAAATGTATCTTATGAGAACAGATGCTATAAACATTCTTGTAGATTTATTAAATGTATCTTATGAGAACAGCTTTTATAAACATTCTTGTAGATTTATTAAACGTATCATATGAGAACAGCTTTTATAAACATTCTTGTAGATTTATTAAACGTATCATATGAGAACAGATGTTATAAACATTCTTGTAGATTTATTAAATGTATCTTATGAGAACAGCTGTTATAAACATTCTTGTAGATTTATTAAATATATCTTATGAGAACAGATCTTATAAACATTCTTGTAGATTTATTAAATGTATCTTATGAGAACAGATGTTATAAACATTCTTGTCGATTTATTAGACGTATCTTATGAGAATAGATATTACAAACATTCTTGTCGATTTATTAAACGTATCATATGAGAACAGATGTTATAAACATTCTTGTAGATTTATCAAATGTATCTTATGAGAACAGATGTTATAAACATTCTTGTAGATTTATTAAATATATCCAACACATTAGTGGAAACAGTAACGTCTTCAAAGTAAACCTTTATTTATTATTTGAAGAAGTTTTGTTTTGTTGTTTTGAAATTAAGCACAAAGCTTCACAATGGGCTACTTGTGCTCTGCCCACCACAGGTATCGAAACCCGATTTTTAGGGTTGTAAGTCCGTAGACATACCGCTGAGCCACTGGGGGACTAGTTGACGAATTAGTGTGTTTTTAATTCCGTTTGTAATTCTAAACCTCACTCGCACCATTCGTAACCTTTGAGGAATAGCAAATCAGTCTAGATCTTACCTACCTGTGATTTAGGTAAGTAAACTAATTATTTATGAAAAATTTATACTATACATTACAAAAAGATATTCACACACATTGACCAACCCTAAAGAAAAATAGAACCAATAAATGTCTTTTCTCCTTAGTTGAGGATTTAATACAGATGTGGCGAAAAAACGGCCATGGTTTACGTAATGATATATTTAATTTGGATAAAATTTTTCTGTAATCTAATAACATATTTTAAACTAATACTTCATACACATGTAATAATACGATATCTGTAGAACAATTTTGTTTTTTTATTCGAGGACAATTTGTGCTAGCTGTTTCTAATATTGCATTTATATACCACAGTGGAGAAAGCTAGTTAACATAACTCACCGATAAATATTGGATATCTCTTTACCAACGAATAATGGGAATGGTTGTCTCGTTATAACAGCTCATAGTTAAAAGAGCTGTCACATGATCAGTGACAAGATTTCGAGTTACGAAAACTTTAGGTCATACGATGTCCTGTATAACATTTGAATCTTGAAAATATTGTATCCTGGAAAAGCTTTATTTATTCATAGAGTGAAATAAATATAGAACATGACCTGTACTTCCATAGATAAGAATGTTTAAAACTGTACCGAAACGTTTTAAAGAATTAGAGAGAAAATTTCAAAATTACGTATATGTCTTTTTCAAAGCTCACATCATAATTTTTTATTGTTGTTGGGGATTTGTCGGTAATTAATGAAGTTATAAATTAGTTTAGAAATACAAGTCTTTATCAATTATTGCCTCAGAACTATCTCGTTAAACGTTCTCCTGTTAATCGATTATCTGGGAAAAAGATAAAATTAAACATTTAATTGGATAATTGTAAATAAAAATAATAAATGTTCTGAATAAGAAATGCATATTTAACTGAATAAGGAATAATAAGACCTTAACATATGATATTTTTTTAAAAGTTAAATTTCCATGGCCATAATTTCCTGTGAAATTAACTCAAATTCAAAAATTCATGAAATATATATATAATTTATATATATACAATACGTAATGATCTAATTAAATACGTAATGATCTAATTACATCTCATACAAATAACAAACAATATGTTCTTATCGTAATATTTTTTATCTATACAAAACCGATGTGCATAAATAATTTAAAATATTATTCCTAATGTAGTTGGAACTTTAGAAATATGAAATGTTAGAATTATGTACATTAAAACTTAGTGAAAAGTACAGAAACTGAAAGCAGTCTTTGAGTATTTCATGGATTATTTATATGATTTTTGATACTTATATGACTAACTTCTCTCTGTGTTTCATTCCTACTCGCTCTTTAAAGGAATAGCTTTCGCTTTCTTATGTATAAAACTGGAGATAGAAAAAGATCTACTTTTACTTATACGGTGTTACCCTACTTATTGTATAGCTATATATAGTATACCCTACTTACTGTATAACCTATATATAGTATACCCTACTTATTGTTTAACCTATATATAATACATCCGACTTATAGCATTACGTACTTATAGTATACCTTACGTATAGTGTAATCTACTTATAGTATAACCTAAGCATATTATAACCTACATATAGTAGAATATACTCAAGGATTGGTAAAACAATAAAAAGTGTATCTGAAGTGGAGTGATCTAAACTTTTACAAGGGTCCAGTGGATAATGTTACACTGGACTGTTAATTCACATTTTAAAAGAATCATTAAGATAAACACGTGATATCTGATTTAGTTCATTTATTTTTTTATTATACACACCATAATAACTTACATTTATTTGAAATACAACACTTTTCTGAAATTTTATTTTCAAATTTGGTAAACCGATAGACTTTGGCATCCGACATTTAGGTATCAAATTTTGTATAAATTTAACCCATTTGTGCAATGTTATTCAATCAAAACTGCTAAATTCTGAACATTTTTTATGCACGCCCACGAAAATAGTGACATTAGCTACTTATGAAAATAGTCACATAAGCTACTTATGTGAGCATAAAAAATCATAATAATCAAACCGTTCTTATTCATTGCCAACTTTTAAGCATAATTTTTCTAAATGTTATGAAATTATCTTATTTAAATAACGTTTAGTGTGATGTGATATTACCTTAACCAATTAGCATAAATAATGATATTTGATACAGCTCTACCGTGTGCATGCGAGCGATGACAAGAAACTGTTAATCTGGATTCCGTGGCGTTACTATAAAGGAAGTTATTAACGCTGTTTAAGAGAGGAAAATCACCACCATATATTTTGGAGAATCTGTTTGGTTCTGTAAAGTATAGATTTGTTTCGGATAATAGGCTGTGATCCTAAATCTAATGAGTGAATGTGGTGTCACTTTCTTACTTGCTGTGGTTTGTTGGTGTGTAATAACAAAATGAAATGAAACCAAAACTGAGGTCAAACTTCAGAGTAAATATTCATGTATTAGTCTGGTTTTGGCTTGGTTTGAATTTTGCGCAAAGCTACACGAGGGCTATCTGCGCTAACCGTCCATAATTTAGCAGTGTAAGACTAGAGGGAAGGAAGCTAGTCATCACCACCCACCGCTAACTCTTGGGTTACTCTTTTACCAACGGATAGTGGGATTGACCGTAACATTATAACCCTCACACGGCTGAAATGGCGAGCATATTTGGTGTGATGGGGATTCGAACTCGCGACCCTCGGATTACGAGTCGAGTGCCTTAACCACCTGGCCATACCGGGCCTGTTACTTAGGTAGGCCCCGTTTTGGGTTTACTTACCGTCATAGCTAAGTTAAACTAAAATGCAGCCTAAATCAGAAGTGATGGACAAGAGGTAAGGCAGACACTCAATTCTACACACTGCTAACACTTGGAATGCCCTTTTACTAACGAAAAGTGTGATTAACCATCACATTAGCATATTCAGCGATAGGATTCGAACTCACGACCCGCATGTTTCAATTAAAGTATCCTAACCATCAGGCTATGACAGATCTTAAAATCACCCAATCACAATATTGAGTTTTTGAAATAGTTATATTTAAATCAATATAACTGAAATATAAGTGAAAAAAAGCATTTATTTTTATCGAATAGGTCTTCAAAGTGTCTGGCACATTGTACATCTGACCACCAATTAAAACAACTTGAACATATTTCTGTTTTGATAAGTATAGTGAAATACTAGTTCATTATTACATTAAACCAAATTCAAATAGATTGTTATTACATAAATCACACATCAGACAACAGACTTTGAAACTGACATGATAAAATAAGTTTGTCTTAAGCGTCAGGTTAGGCCTCAAATATATATATATATGTATGTGTATTTATACTAGAATCTCAGAACGCTAGTTACATTTATAGCACAGCCTTAAAGACAAAATAAACACAAAAATCAACACAAAGTGTATGGTTGCCAATCTGTAATGTGAAGGTTCATACTTTTAAATAAAACACTTTTTGAAAAACGTGAATTTTCACAACATTCTCATTTGAAAACTGCATATCTAATAAACAAAGACCACGAAGTGCATTTGGAACGCGAGAGTCTTCAGTCGATCAAAAATTATACAGATATATAGGAACAGACTAGTTTTATTGTGTCATAACTTAAAGTACAGCCACACTTGTGTAAGAACTCGTCCGAAGTTTGCCTCTTTTCTGTTGTTAAAATGCTTGAATAAAAATGACTGACGATGTAATTGAACTGTGTATAAAATGAACTAGAATTGCAAACCATGAACACGGTTAGGTGATGAACACGTTATTCTGTGTCTTACATAAGATAAGTCTAGGTCTGAAAGTTTAAGTCGGTAGTCTGAGACACAAAAACATTTTGCTAATTATTCAAGCTACTGAGAAAAAAAAAAAACATCTGCATAACCTAAGTGACAACCTCAACTTCTAGTGAAAGCAGGTTAAATTACCATGAACACATTCTCCCAAACATATCGAACACTTTACGCAGTATGTGTGTTTACTGTCACAATACCATATATGTGACGCTCAGTGAGTTGAATTATGCTTGTGCGTAAAGGAGTTAAAAATGATCTAACCATCACTGTATATCTTTAGTTCTTAAAATAATTTCACATGAAATACATTCAAACCTTATTTTTACATATGAATACTACGATATTTAACCTTTTATTTATCAGTACTACTACCCTTAACCTTCCATTTATTTATCAGTTACACCACCTACAACCATCTTTTATTTATCAGTAATAAACTGATCATTAAACCTTAACTTTCTATTTATTTACCAGTACTACCACTTATAACCATCATTTTATATATCAGTACTACCACCTATAACCATCATTTTATCTATCAGTACTACCACCTATAACCATCATTTTATCTATCAGAACTACCACCTATAACCATCCTTTTATCTATCAGTACTACCACCTATAACCATCATTTTATATATCAGTACAACCACCTATAACCATCATTTTATCTATGAGTACTGCCACCTATAACGATCATTTTATATATCAGTACTACCATATATAACCATCATTTTATTTATTAGTATTACCACCTACAACCATCATTTTATTTATTAGTATTACCACCTATAACCATCATTTTATGTATCAGTACTACCACCTATAACCATCATTAATTCTATCAGTACTACCATATATAACCATCATTTTATCTATCTCTACTACCGCCTATAACCATCATTTTATCTATCAGTACTACCACCTATAACCATCATTTTATCTATCAGTACTACCACCTATAACCATCATTTTATATAACAGTACTACCACCTATAACCATCATTTTATATATCAGTACTACCACCTATAACCATCATTTTATTTATTAGTATTACCACCTACAACCATCATTTTATCTATCAGAAATACCACCTATAACCTTCATTTTATCTATCAGAAATACCACCTATAACCATCATTTTATCTATCAGTACTACCACCTATAACCATAATTTTATATAACAGTAATACCACCTATAACCATCATTTTATATATCAGTACTACCACCTATAACCATCACTTTATCTATCAGTACTACCACCTATAACCATCACTTTATCTATCAGTACTGCCACCTATAACCATCACTTTATCTATCAGTACTACCACCTATAACCATGATTTTATCTATCAGTACTACCGCCTATAACCATCATTTTATTTATCAGTACTACCACCTATAACCATCATTTTATTTATTAGTATTACCACCTACAACCATCATTTTATCTATCAGAAATACCACCTATAACCATCATTTTATCTATCAGTACTACCACCTATAACCTTCATTTTATCTATCAGAAATACCACCTATAACCATCATTTTATCTATCAGTACTACCACCTTTAACCATCATTTTATCTATCAGAAATACCACCTACAATCATCATTTTATCTATCAGAACTACCACCTATAACCATCATTTTATTTATCAGTACTACCACCTATAACCTTCATTTTATCTATCAGAAATACCACCTATAACCATCATTTTATCTATCAGTATTACCACCTATAACCATCATTTTATCTATCAGTATTACCACCTATAACCATAATTTTATATAACAGTACTACCACCTATAACCATCATTTTATATATCAGTACTACCACCTATAACCATCATTTTATTTATTAGTATTACCACCTACAACCATCATTTTATCTATCAGAAATACCACCTATAACCATCATTTTATCTATCAGTACTACCACCTATAACCTTCATTTTATCTATCAGAAATACCACCTATAACCATCATTTTATCTATCAGTACTACCACCTATAACCATAATTTTATATAACAGTACTACCACCTATAACCATCATTTTATATATCAGTACTACCACCTATAACCATCACTTTATCTATCAGTACTACCACCTATAACCATCACTTTATCTATCAGTACTGCCACCTATAACCATCACTTTATCTATCAGTACTACCACCTATAACCATGATTTTATCTATCAGTACTACCGCCTATAACCATAATTTTATATAACAGTACTACCACCTATAACCATCATTTTATATATCAGTACTACCACCTATAACCATCACTTTATCTATCAGTACTACCACCTATAACTATCACTTTATTCTATCGGTACTGCCACCTATAACTATCACTTTATCTATCAGTACTACCACCTATAACTATGATTTTATCTATCAGTGCTACCACCTATAACCATCGTTTTTTATTTATTAGTATTACCACCTACAACCATCATTTTATCTATCAGAAATACCACCTATAACCATCATTTTATCTATCAGTACTACCACCTATAACCTTCATTTTTTATCTATCAGAAATACCACCTATAACCATCATTTTATCTATCAGTACTACCACCTTTAACTATCATTTTATCTATCAGAAATACCACCTACAATCATCATTTTATCTATCAGAACTACCACCTATAACCATCGTTTTTTATTTATCAGTACTACCACCTATAACCTTTCATTTTATCTATCAGAAATACCACCTATAACTATCATTTTTTATCTATCAGTATTACCACCTATAACCATCATTTTGTCTATCAGTGTTACCACCTATAACCATATTTTTTATATAACAGTGCTACCACCTATAACCATCGTTTTTATATATCAGTACTACCACATATAACCATCATTTTATATCTATCAGTACTACCACCTATAACCATCACTTTATCTATCAGTACTACCACCTATAACTATCACTTTATCTATCAGTACTGCCACCTATAACCATCACTTTATCTATCAGTACTACCACCTATAACCATCATTTTATATATCAGTACAACCACCTATAACCATCATTTTATATATCAGTACAACCACCTATAACCATCATTTTATCTATGAGTACTGCCACCTATAACGATCATTTTATATATCAGTACTACCATATATAACCATCATTTTATTTATTAGTATTACCACCTACAACCATCATTTTATTTATTAGTATTACCACCTATAACCATCATTTTATGTATCAGTACTACCACCTATAACCATCATTAATTCTATCAGTACTACCATATATAACCATCATTTTATCTATCTCTACTACCGCCTATAACCATCATTTTATCTATCAGTACTACCACCTATAACCATCATTTTATCTATCAGTGCTACCACCTATAACCATCATTTTTTATATAACAGTACTACCACCTATAACAATCATCATTTTATATATCAGTGCTACCACCTATAACCATCATTTTATTTATTAGTATTACCACCTACAACCATCATTTTATCTATCAGAAATACCACCTATAACCTTCATTTTATCTATCAGAAATACCACCTATAACCATCATTTTATCTATCAGTACTACCACCTATAACCATAATTTTATATAACAGTACTACCACCTATAACCATCATTTTATATATCAGTACTACCACCTATAACCATCACTTTATCTATCAGTACTACCACCTATAACCATCACTTTATCTATCAGTACTGCCACCTATAACCATCACTTTATCTATCAGTACTACCACCTATAACCATGATTTTATCTATCAGTACTACCGCCTATAACCATCATTTTATTTATCAGTACTACCACCTATAACCATCATTTTATTTATTAGTATTACCACCTACAACCATCATTTTATCTATCAGAAATACCACCTATAACCATCATTTTATCTATCAGTACTACCACCTATAACCTTCATTTTATCTATCAGAAATACCACCTATAACCATCATTTTATCTATCAGTACTACCACCTTTAACCATCATTTTATCTATCAGAAATACCACCTACAATCATCATTTTATCTATCAGAACTACCACCTATAACCATCATTTTATCTATCAGTATTACCACCTATAACCATCATTTTATCTATCAGTATTACCACCTATAACCATAATTTTATATAACAGTTACTACCACCTATAACCATCATTTTATATATCGGTGCTACCACCTATAACCATCATTTTGTTTATTAGTATTACCACCTACAACCATCATTTTATCTATCAGAAATACCACCTATAACCATCATTTTATCTATCAGTACTACCACCTATAACCTTCATTTTATCTATCAGAAATACCACCTATAACCATCATTTTATCTATCAGTACTACCACCTATAACCATAATTTTATATAACAGTACTACCACCTATAACCATCATTTTATATATCAGTACTACCACCTATAACCATCACTTTATCTATCAGTACTACCACCTATAACCATCACTTTATCTATCAGTGCTGCTACCTATAACCATCGCTTTATCTATCAGTACTACCACCTATAACCATGATTTTTTATCTATCAGTACTACCGCCTATAACCATAATTTATATATAACAGTACTACCACCTATAACCATCATTTTATATATCAGTGCTACCACCTATAACCATCACTTTATCTATCGGTGCTACCACCTATAACCATCACTTTATCTATCAGTACTGCCACCTATAACCATCACTTTATCTATCAGTACTACCACCTATAACCATGATTTTATCTATCAGTACTACCACCTATAACCATCATTTTATTTATTAGTATTACCACCTACAACCATCATTTTATCTATCAGAAATACCACCTATAACCATCATTTTATCTATCAGTACTACCACCTATAACCTTCATTTTATCTATCAGAAATACCACCTATAACCATCATTTTATCTATCAGTACTACCACCTTTAACCATCATTTTATCTATCAGAAATACCACCTACAATCATCATTTTATCTATCAGAACTACCACCTATAACCATCATTTTATTTATCAGTACTACCACCTATAACCTTCATTTTATCTATCAGAAATACCACCTATAACCATCATTTTATCTATCAGTATTACCACCTATAACCATCATTTTATCTATCAGTATTACCACCTATAACCATAATTTTATATAACAGTACTACCACCTATAACCATCATTTTATATATCAGTACTACCACATATAACCATCATTTTATCTATCAGTACTACCACCTATAACCATCACTTTATCTATCAGTACTACCACCTATAACCATCACTTTATCTATCAGTACTGCCACCTATAACCATCACTTTATCTATCAGTACTACCACCTATAACCATGATTTTATCTATCAGTACTACCGCCTATAACCATCATTTTATCTATCATGTTGTTGGGTGTGAATGGTGATGACTAGCTTCCTTCCCTCTAGTCTTACACTGCTAAATTAGAAATGGTTAGCGCAGATTGCTCTTGTGTAGCTTTGCGCGAAATTCAAAAGAAAAACACATTAAAATTTTCTATAAAATCCGCTAGGCTATGAAGTAACTAAATAATTTGTATCTTTCACTATTTAAAAGTTTTTATAATGTTCCGCTAGGCTATGAAGTAACTAAATAATTTGTGTATTTCACTGTTTAAAAGTTTTTATAAAGTTCCGCTAGGCTATGAAGTAACTAAATATTTTGTAACTTTCACTGTTTAAAAGTTTTTATAAAATTCCGCTAGGCTGTGAAGTAACTAAATAATTTGTGTCTTTAACTATTTAAAAGTTTTTATAAAGTTCCGCTAGGCTATGAAGTAACTAAATAATTTGTATCTTTCACTATTTAAAAGTTTTTATAAAGTTCCGCTAGGCTATGAAGTAATTAAATAATTTGTGTATTTCACTGTTTAAAAGTTTTTATAAAGTTCCGCTAGGTTATGAAGTAACTAAATAATTTGTATCTTTCACTGTTTAAAAGTTTTTATAAAGTTCCGCTAGGCTGTGAAGTAACTAAATAATTTGTGTATTTCACTATTTAAAAGGTTTTATAAAGTTCCGCTAGGCTATGAAGTAACTGAATAATTTGTATCTTTCACTATTTAAAAGTTTTTATAAAGTTCCGCTAGGCTATGAAGTAACTAAATAATTTGTGTATTTCACTATTTAAAAGTTTTTATAAAGTTCCGCTTGGCTATGAAGTAACTAAATAATTTGTGTATTTCACTGTTTAAAAGTTTCTATAAAGTTCCGCTAGGCTGTGAAGTAACTAAATAATTTGTGTATTTCACTATTTAAAAGTTTCTATAAAGTTCCGCTAGGCTATGAAGTAACTAAATAATTTGTATCTTTCACTATTTAAAAGTTTTTATAAAGTTCCGCTAGGCTGTGAAGTAACTAAATAATTTGTGTATTTCACTATTTAAAAGTTTTTATAAAGTTCCGCTAGGCTATGAAGTAACTGAATAATTTGTATCTTTCACTATTTAAAAGTTTTTATAAAGTTCCGCTAGGCTATGAAGTAACTAAATAATTTGTGTATTTCACTATTTAAAAGTTTTTATAAAGTTCCCTTGGCTATGAAGTAACTAAATAATTTGTGTATTTCACTGTTTAAAAGTTTCTATAAAGTTCCGCTAGGCTGTGAAGTAACTAAATAATTTGTGTATTTCACTATTTAAAAGTTTCTATAAAGTTCCGCTAGGCTATGAAGTAACTAAATAATTTGTATCTTTCACTATTTAAAAGTTTTTATAAAGTTCCGCTAGGCTATGAAGTAACTAAATAATTTGTATCTTTCACTATTTAAAAGTTTTTATATAGTTCCGCTAGGCTATGAAGTAACTAAATAATTTGTGTATTTCACTATTTAAAAGTTTTTATAAAGTTCCGCTAGGCTATGAAGTAACTAAATTATTTGTGTATTTCACTGTTTAAAAGTTTCTACAAAGTTCCGCTAGGCTGTGAAGTAACTAAATATCTTGTGTATTTCACTATTTAAAAGTTTCTATATACTTTTGTTTGTCTGTGGATTAGCCAAAACATTTAATTTTCTATGTTGAATTTTATCAGAGATTTGTTACGGTTGTTACGAAATCACCCAACATTCAAAACATCTCCGTTTGAATAAACTGCATCGAGAAAAGTATAAAGATTAATAATAATTGGTAAAGTGCTTCTAATTCTTATTGTGTGCATTTCCCTAACAGTCGTTAAATGTTTTTCAAAGACTAGTACAAATCAAAGTAATAAATCGTGAAAACTTTAATGAAATGTCTGTATGTGTGAAGCATTTGTATCATCTGTCATCTGATACCTCAGTTGTATTACACGTTTACCAAATATTAAAATAAAAAGCAGTGCATCGTTTAACATGTCAAATTTGGAGAAATAATCATTCTAATATCTCATTCATGTTTTTACTGAAATACAAAATTTGGAGAGCCAGCTGTTTCTTTTGTAGCACAAAGCTACATAAGTGGGCTATCTGCGCTATGCCCATTGCGACTATCGAATCCCAGTTTTATCGCTTTAAGCCCACACGATTACCGCTGAGCTTCTGGGTGTTTGAGAGTGTTCAATTGTCCATTGTCGATAGTGTTTGATGTAACTGGGTCACCAATAAGCTTTTGTTTTCAAATAAACATACATTAATATATTTCTGAGACCACCGAAGGGAATCGAATCCCTGATTGTTGTAAACCTGTAGACTTACTTAGAAGCAGAGTTTGATTCCCCGCAGTGGACAAAGTGCAGGTGGTCAGTTATGCAGCTTTGCACTGAGAAAGCAATAACAACTGCACATCAGAGTATTTCTATTTTGCAAACAAGTTCTTCATGATTTCTGGCATTACACAAAAGGCCATTTAGCAATTTGATGATTGTTTTGTTTGTTTCTTTTTTAGAATTTCGCGCAAAACTACACGAGGGCTATCTGCGCTAGCCGTCCCAAATTTTGCAATGTAAGACTAAAGGGAAGGCAGCTAGTCATCACCACCCACCGCCAACTCTTGGGCTACCCTTTTACCAACGAATAGTAGGTTTGATCGTCCCATTATAACGCCTCCATGGCTGAAAGGGCAAGCATGTTTAGTGCGACCGGGATTCGAACCTTCGACCCTTGGATTACGAGTCGAACGCCTTAACCCACCTGACCATGCTAGGTCGTAATTTGATGAAAACCTTTATATAGTCAATGAAAACTTTGTGTTAATGCTACAAAATACAAAGCGTTATTTATTTGTTAATTAAATCGTAAAACTCTGTCCCCAGTTGCATAATGGCATGCCAAATGGAGCGCAGATCGCTACTTGTGGTTAACACTAAACGTTCAATCTTCTTTGGTTTTATTTCCTTTTAATTAATGTTGTTTTAAAACATGTTTATACGTTTGTAAAAAATATTCTGAATTATCTGAAAACTCGTAAGATTTGTACAGTTATAAAACAGAAAACAATCCACGAAACGTTTCAAACAAAGAACTCGCGAACAAGGTTAATTTCAACTGTGATTTATATTGAAGGAAGTCCAGATGAATCCAATGGGAGCATACATAAATTGATAGACACAAAATAAACTGGCTAAACGTGACCTATTGGTTAGGGTGGTGGACTATATACCCAAGAGTCCATGTTTCGTATTATTTGTAAGAGTAAGTGTTAAGTCACACTGTTTGGTCAGATTAAACTAGCCAAAGAGGTGGTTGTGATTATTATTGAATTTGAATACGGCTTTCCCTCTAGTGAACGAGTTCAAAACCAGAGATGAAAAACACAACTTTGTGCAGATTCGCGTGAAAACATTACGCATTAAATGGAACAACAAAATGATCTTACATAATGGGACAAAGCTAGGTCACACAAATGAAAACAAAATAAAATCACGTGATAGTGAATATACTGTTATTTCATTTCATATGCGTGTGGCTAGGCTTGTGGTTAGCCTTCTTCTAAAAAATCACGCTCTGGACTTCAGAGTAACGGTCAAGTCTCACTGTTCTTTCTCATCAGAGAAACTCAAGAGTTGGTGGTGGGTGCTCAAGACTATGATGAGTGTAAGTTAAACAGCTGAAAGCTACTTAATCTGTGTACGTTTGGACGAATTATGTGACTTATCAAAATATTTTACATTCAAATAAAAATAACTAAACATGTCTTAGTAGATAACAATGTATAAAACAAATCATATCAAATACGTAACATGAAGTCGTCTTAGTAGATAACAATGTATAAAACAAATCATATCAAATACGTAACATGAAGTCGTCTTAGTAGATAATAATGTATAAAACAAATCGTATCAGATACGTAACATGAAGTCGTCTTAGTAGATAACAATGTATAAAACAAATCGTATCAAATACGTAACATGAAGTCGTCTTAGTAGATAACAATGTATAAAACAAATCATATCAAACACGTAACATGAAGTCGTCTTAGTAGATAACAATGTATAAAACAAATCATATCAAACACGTAACATGAAGTCGTCTTAGTAGATAACAATGTATAAAACAAATCATATAAAATACGTAACATGAAGTCGTCTTAGTAGATAACAATGTATAAAACAAATCGTATCAAATACGTAACATGAAGTCGTCTTAGTAGATAACAATGTATAAAACAAATCGTATCAAATACGTAACATGAAGTCGTCTTAGTAGATAACAATGTATAAAACAAATCATATCAAACACGTAACATGAAGTCGTCTTAGTAGATAACAATGTATAAAACAAATCATATCAAACACGTAACATGAAGTCGTCTTAGTAGATAACAATGTATAAAACAAATCATATCAAATACGTAACATGAAGTCGTCTTAGTAGATAACAATGTATAAAACAAATCATATCAAACACGTAACATGAAGTCTTAATATTGAGAGCTTTGTGTACAAAATAACCTTTAAAAATTCCGTGAACTAAAATTTATATTTAAACTTTAAAGTATGAATAGCGAAAAGAATTTTAAAATGTTTCACTTTCACGAAAACATTAAAAATGACACGGTACCACGAGTAGCGTGGAATATTTCATGGTATTCGTTGTACAATCAGTATTCAAAGTTTATAGTAACAGTTGAAGGCTAGAAAGAATAAATTTTACGTCATTAAAATAGCTTCAAAGGACGTGCTAGTGTAATAATATAAACAAGTTGTTCATATTATGGGTTTGAGGTTTTCGACCCGTGTTTCAGTAGCCCCCTTGTGGAATTATTCCTTAAGAAAATAAGGCTTAGCTATAATAAATCAGGAAACGAATATTGCATATGTTTTACTTTTTTAATGCTAGCAGTATTTGATGTTAAAAACACAACACGACAGAAACTTTCTGATTACTGTATGAAATATTAATCCCTGTTCATCGTTAATAAATCTTTACCCAATACGATCCGTTAGAATCACAATGACCACCACTACAGAGAAGAATGAGATATAAGAACATCTATCATAATTAAATGGTCACACCATCTCCCTAAGGGTCAGTAACGTTTTATGAGGAAATACTCTTCATATTCTCTTTACATCTAAGTCCTGCATTAGAACAATCAATTTATTTTGCAGTTTTGGAATTGTTAACATAAACCAGTACTTTCGTTTATCTCCACATACATAATTACTTGTGAAAGCACTGTACCATAAACTTGATGGTTGCATGAATATAAGCTGCTTCTCTGATCATGAATGAAAGACTGAATTTGTTTGTTCTTGGTTGTTTTTACCAGAAAGTAAAGAAACAAAATCAATCAAAGCTGCAAGTTTCCACACGTCACCTTCTTCTAGTTATCACAGAGGAGATCGAATACTTTCTAGATTAATTAAGAGTCATCTCCACAAAAGAAGCCATTACAGAATGGGAGTAACAGTAAATCGATTACTTCTTTGTCGTTTACTGATGTACAATTGTGTTAAACAATAACAGATATTTAGTCAGGCTAATAAACTAGAACTACAAAGGATAAAAACAGCTAATCCTTTATCGTAAATTCAATAAAGAACACATGAAAAAATGTTAATAAATAATTTTTAAAATGTTTACAGATAACAAAGACGTAGACCTTCTACCCAGTATAGATTTTATTATCACCAACACCAGTACTTCAATCTATTATAAAGTATTTTACTATCATCAGTAGTCCTTCAACCTACTACAAACTATTTTATCATCATCAATAATCCTTCAATGTAATATAAAGTATTTTATCATCATCAATAGTCCTTCAATGTAATATAAAGTATTTTATCATCATCAGTAGTCCTTAGTCTACTATAAAATATTTTATCATCATCAGTAGTCCTTCAATCTACTATAAAGTATTTTATCACCACCAGTAGTTCTTCAATCTACTACAAACTATTTTATCATCATCAGTAGTCCTACAATCTATTATAAAGTATTTTATCATCACCAGTAGTTCTTCAATCTACTATAAAGTATTTTATCATCATCAGTAGTCCTTCAATCTACTATAAAGTATTTTATCATCACTAGTAGTTCTTCAATCTACTATAAGCTATTTTATCATTATCAGTAGTCCTTCAATCTACTATAAAGAATTTTATCATCACCAGTAGTTCTTCAATCTACTATAAAGTATTTTATCATCATCAGTAGTCCTTCAATCTACTATAAAGTATTTTATCATCACTAGTAGTTCTTCAATCTACTACAAACTATTTTATCATCATCAGTAGTCCTTCAATATACTATAAATAATTTTATCATCACCAGTAGTTCTTCAATCTACTATAATGTATTTTATCATCATCAGTAGTCCTTCAATCTATTATAAGTATTTTATGAACACCAGTAGTTTTTCAATCTACTACAAACTATTTTATCATCATCAGTAAACCTTCAATATAATATAAACCAATTTATCATCATCAGTAGTTATTAAAATTAATATAAAGTATTTTATCATCATCAGTATTCCTTCAGTCTACTATAAAGTATTTTATCATCATCAGTATTCTTTCAATCTACTATAATGTATTTTATCATCACCAGTATTCTTTCAATCAACTATAATGTATTTTATCATCATCAGTAGTTCTTCAATCTACTATAAAGTATTTTATCATCACCAGTAGTTCTTCAATCTACTTCAAACTTTTTTATCATCATCAGTAGTCCTTCAATGTAATATAAAGTATTTTATCATTATCAGTATTTCTTCAATCTACTATAAATTATTTTATCATCATCAGTAGTCCTTCAATATGATATAAATTATCGTATCACCATCAGTAGTCCTTCAGTGTACTATAAAGTATTTTACCATCATCATTAGTCCTTCAATGTAATATAAAGAATTTTATCATCATCAGTAGTCCTTAGTCTACTATAAAATATTTTATCATCATCAGTAGACCTTCAATCTACTATAAAGTATTTTATTATCACCAGTAGTTCTTCAATCTACTACAAACTATTTTATCATCATCAGTACTCCTTCAATCTACAATAAAGTATTTTATCATCATCAGTAGTCATTCAATCTACTATAAAGTATTTTATCCTCATCAATAGTACTTCAATATACTATAAAGTATTTTATCATCACCAGTAGTTCTTCAATGTAATATAAAGAATTTTATCATCATCAGTAGTCCTTAGTCTACTATAAAATATTTTATCATCACCAGTAGTCCATCAATCTACTATAAAGTATTTTATCATCATCAGTAGTCTTTCAATGTAATATAGACTATCTTATCATCATCAGTAGTCCTTCAATCTACTATAAAGTATTTAATAATCACCAGTAGTTCTTCAATCTACTACAAACTATTTTATCATCATCAGTAGTTCTTCAATCTACTACAAACTATTTTATCATCATCAGTAGTCCTTCAATCTACTATAAAGTATTTTATCATAATCATTAATCCTTCAATGTAATATAGACTATTTTATCATCATCAGTAGTCCTTCAATCTACTAAAAAGTATTTTATCATCACCAATTGTTCTTCAATCTACTACAAACTATTTTATCATCATCAGTAGTCCTTCAATCCACAAAAAAGTATTTTATCATCATCAGTAGTCATTCAATCTAATATAAAGTATTTTATCATCATCATTAGTACTTCAATATACTATAAAGTATTTTATCATCTCCAGTAGTTCTTCAATGTAATATACAGAATTTTATCATCATCAGTAGTCCTTAGTCTACTATAAAATATTTTATCAAAACCAGTAGTCCTTCAATCTACTATAAAGTATTTTATCATCACCAGTAGTTCTTCAATCTACTACAAACTATTTTATCATCATCAGTAGTGCTTCAATTTACTATAAAGTATTTTATCATCACCAGTAGTTCTTCAATGTAATATAAAGAATTTTATCATCATCAGTAGTCCTTAGTCTACTATAAAATATTTTATCATAACCAGTAGTCCTTCAATCTACTATAAAGTATTTTATCATCACCAGTAGTTCTTCAATCTACTACAAACTATTTTATCATCATCAGTAGTCCTTCAATCTACTATAAAGTATTTTATCATCACTAGTAGTTCTTCAATCTACTATAAGCTATTTCTCATTATCAGTAGTCCTTCAATCTACTATAAAGAAT
Organism: Tachypleus tridentatus; assembly: GCF_004210375.1. Taxonomy (NCBI): domain Eukaryota; kingdom Metazoa; phylum Arthropoda; class Merostomata; order Xiphosura; family Limulidae; genus Tachypleus; species Tachypleus tridentatus. The sequence goes on along the minus strand of NC_134837.1, from coordinate 4,022,079 downwards.
TTTATCATCACCAGTAGTTCTTCAATCTACTATAAAGTATTTTATCATCATCAGTAGTCCTTCAATCTACTATAAAGTATTTTATCATCACTAGTAGTTCTTCAATCTACTACAAACTATTTTATCATCATCAGTAGTCCTTCAATATACTATAAAGAATTTTATCATCACCAGTAGTTCTTCAATCTACTATAAAGTATTTTATCATCATCAGTAGTCCTTCAATCTATTATAAGTATTTTATTAACACAAGTAGTTTTTCAATCTACTACAATCTATTTTATCATCATCAGTAAACCTTCAATATCATATAAACCAATTTATCATCATCAGTAGTTATTAAAATTAATATAAAGTATTTTATCATTATCAGTATTCCTTCAATCTACTATAATGTATTTTATTATCATCAGAAGTTTTTCAATCTACTATAAAGTATTTCATCATCATCAGTAGTCCTTCAATCTACTATAAAGTATTTCATCATCTCCAGTAGTTCTTCAATCTACTACAAACTCTTTATCATCATCAGTAGTTATTAAATCTACTATAAAGTCTTTTATCATCATCAGTAGTTATTAAATCTAGTATAAAGTATTTTATCATCACCAGTATTCTTTCAATCAACTATAATGTATTTTATCATCATCAGTAGTTCTTCAATCTACTATAAAGTATTTTATCATCACAAGTAGATCTTCAATCTACTTCAAACTTTTTTATCATCATCAGTAGTCCTTCAATGTAATATAAAGTATTTTATCATTATCAGTATTTCTTCAATCTACTATAAATTATTTTATCATCATCAGTAGT